>NW_027199155.1:0-35145 GCF_038502225.1 Cherax quadricarinatus
TTTGGACAATGTTATATAAGAAATTCCCTGATTTTGTTTCCTTATGGTTACTAGAAAAAAAAATTCTGATCCGCTTGAAAAATTTCAACCAGAAGGATTGTAGTAGTACAGTCGACCCTCAACTAACGGCGGCATTAAGTAACGGCAATTTCGTCTAAACGCACTTTTTGCCGTAGAAAAAATGCCTTAACCAACGGCGAAAAACTTAACTAACGACGTTCGTCTGGAACCTATCGATGTGCGCCCAGCCACTCCAAGAGTCAGTGTACCATTGTTTACAAGCTGTTGTGGTCGGTTTCCACGTGTGCCTCCCATACATTTTGGATTATTCCACTGTTTCTAGTGCTTGTAACCGCTAAATAAGCCACCTTGGACCCCACAAAAGCTTGTAGAGCCAGCCCTTTGGTAAAGGATGTGAGAAACACGATAGAATTCAAGAAAAAGTTTGTAGAAAAATGCGAAAGTGGTGGTGGTAGCGGGTGGTAGTAATGGTGGTAGAGGGTGGTAGTGATGGTGGTAAAGAGTGGTAGTGGTTGTGATGGTGGTAGAGGGTGGTAGTGATGGTGGTAAAGAGTGGTAGTGGTTGTGATGGTGGTAGAGGGTGGTAGTGATGGTGGTAAAGAGTGGTAGTGGTTGTGATGGTGATAGAGGGTGGTAGTGATGGTGGTAGAGGGTGGTAGTGGTTGTGATGGTGATAGAGGGTGGTAGTGATGGTGGTAGAGGGTGGTAGTGGTTGTGATGGTGGTAGAGGGTGGTAGTGATGATGGTGGTTGGGTGGTAGTGGTTGTGATGGTGGTAGAGGGTGGTAGTGATGGTGGTAGAGGGTGGTACTGGTTGTGATGGTGGTAGAGGGTGGTACTGGTTGTGATGGTGGTAGAGGGTGGTAGTGATGGTGGTAGAGGGCAGTCCAGTGATTCTCAAGCTGGTCCTAGTGGCATTAAAAAACCAAGAAGGGAGGTAACACCACCAAAGGACTTGGTACCTGAAGACTTTGTGGAAGGGGATTCTCCTTCCAAGCAATAGTCAATCCTGAATCTCCCCTGCTGCTGGCACATCACTCATCAACAACTCCACAATAAAGGTAAGTGGCATTTAATTATTGTTTATTTTGCATGTTCCATTCCTTTCCATATAAGGAAATGTATATTTCATGTAAAAAAAAAATCAGACTTTGGGATGTCAGTAACGGATTAATTCTATTTCCATTATTTCTTATGGGGAATATTAACTCGACCAACGGCAAGCTCTCTGGAACGAATTAATGCTGTTGGTTGAGGGTCCACTGTATTTGTACAAACATAATGACGCTGTAAGCTCTTTATTTATTAATGTCACTGGTCTGCATGACTTTTTTATTGATTCTGTGGTATCCTTTTCGGTATATGTATGGAAAACTGTGATTCATTGCTTTTTCATTCATCTCTATCACATCAGGTTGTCAAGTTATACGGAAACGTTACTTTTCTCTTTTCGTATAACATATGTAAATGAGAAAGTGGTACATTACCAATTAAAATGCTTACCTAATATTGTCTTTATTTTCAGATTATTAATATGTCTAAAGGCTGCATAAATTCACCAGATATATTTTGCTATGTCTGCGGGCAATTCACCCCTTCAGATTCCCAGAGCAACATTACTCCTTTATTGAAGTGCTGCTACTTTGCTTATTTTAGCTGCAAACTTGGAGACTAGGACAAATCATTTGCACCACACAAAGCTTGCAAGAGTTGCATCAATAAGCTCCACATGTGGTCATCTGTTTCAAATGTGGTTCATCTCCCGCCATACCAGTGGTACGGCGGGAGCAGATGAACCACCATAATGACTGCTATTTTTGTATGACTAAAGTAGCTGGATTCAACAAGAAGACTAAAGATCGCATAATATACCCAAATATTCTTTCAGCAATAAGGCCTGTTCCACACTCTGAAGATATTCCTGTACCTGTGCCACCTGAGACATAACAAATTTCACCAGAGTTTGATACCAGTGATTCTTAGGAGATGGAAGTAGACTATGAACCACCAATAAGTGACGATCCCAAACCCTTCAACCAAGTTGAGTTCAATGACTTGGTGGGAGACCTTAAATTTCCAAAAGAAAGTACACAGTTACTTGGCTTTAGACTGAAGGAACACATTCTTCTAGCTCCGAAACAACATTCGCTTGGTACCGTCATCGTGAGGTGGAATTCACTCAGTTCTTTGACAGAGGAATCTTAGTTTTCTGTTCAAATATTTCTGGCCTTATTGAACACATGGGGATGTCATACGAAGCAGATGAATGGAGACTCTTCATTAATTCTTCTAAAAGAAGTTTAAATGCTGTACTTCTCTACAGTGGCAACACAGTAGCATCTGTGCCAATTGACCATAGTCTGCAAATGTCAGAAACGCACGTAAATATGGAGACACTAATATCTGCAATCAAGTACCAGAATCACAATTTCTCCTACTAGTCTCCTACTAGGTCTTCAAGGCGGATACACCAAGTATCCCTGTTTTCTGTCTTTGGGATAGCACGGCAGACAGCTAGCACTATGAACAAAAAGACTGGCCACCAAGAACCAGCTTCTTACTCGGAAATCACAATGTGAAAACTGTGCCACTAATAGACCCCAAGAAAATTCTGCTGCCACCACTCCTTATTAAAAATTATGTGAATGCCTTGAACAAGAATGGAACTGCTTTCAAGCACCTGGAGTCAAAGTTTCCTCGTATAAGTGAAGGCAAGCTAAAGGCAGGAATCTTTGTTGGCCCTTAAATTCGGGAATTGATGAAGGACAAGCATTTTGATGAAGCATTAGCAGGTATGGATGTGAATGCCTGGTTTTCATTCAAGCAGATTGTCCACAACTTCCTGGGAAACAGGCGCTCTCCCGAATATGAAAAAAATGACCGAAGACCTGATTTCAAGTTTCCAACTACTTGGGTCTAGAATGAGTGTGAAGACGCACTTTTTGCACTCACATCTTGACTATTTTCCCAGCAATTGTGGGGACTACAGTGAGGAACAAGGAGAGCGGTTCCATGAGGATATTTGCACCATGGACACTCGATACCAGGGCAAATGATATGTCAGCATGATGGCGGATTACTAGTGATAATTGAAACGTAATGGTCTCGATGCACAGCACCATCGAAAAATTCGGTGACTTGCCAATAAAATTATTAATTTTTACGTTAACATAAATGAAAAAAAAATATATATTTAAACGTATAAGAGAAAATTTTAGAACAGACTTAATTTTAAATGAGTTCTTGCTAATTGAGTAGTTTTACCTATTCGGCATAACCTTGGTTGTCGACCGCATTGTTTGTCGAACCAATCGATTTTCGAACAAGGAATTCGAGGAAAAAATATCCTGCTTTTCATATGTTCTCTAGGTTGTCGATATACAACGCGAACAGCTGGGGTCACATGCTCACAGATGCGCATGGGTAGGCTGCCAGTACTGACAAAGTGGTTGTTGAAAAATATGTTACTGAATTCCAAGAGTATGTAGATGTCGAGTGGTTTGTCTTCAACAATTGTGAAGGGACAGACCTCTTCCGGAAGAAAATGCCCAAAAGGATCTACATAACTGAACAGGAAAAGTTAATGCCAGGACACAAGCCAATAAAAGACAGGCTTACCCTGTTACTGTGTGGTAATGCAAGTGGAGGGTTGAAATTAAAGCCCTTACCTGTTTACCATTGCAACAATCCACGAGTGTTTAAGAAGAACAATGTTATGGAAAACAAATTTGCTATAATGTAGAGGGCCAACACGAAACCTTGGGTAACAAGACAATTTGTTATTGATTGGGTTCATGAGGGTTTTGCTCCCACTGTCAAAAAGTACCTCATTAACAAATAATTGCTTCTCAGGGACTCTTTTACTTGGAAAACGAGATGCTGGAGGAGTTCAGGTTCATAAATGTGAAGTTCTTGCTTCCTAACACCAATCCTCGCATCCACTCCATGGACCAGCAGTCATTTCTACAAGAAACTCTACACCAAAGCACTTTTTGAAAGGTGTTTTGAAACCACTTAAGAAACGCTTCAGGGAGTTCTGGAAGGACTGTTTCAATATCCTCACCTGCTTGAGGCTTAGAGAGACAAAGCATGGGGTAATACATATTCCAGGAGCATGCAGCCAGCATGGAAGGAATTGTGGCCTGACTTTGTGGCAGCCAGGGATTTTGAAGGCTTTGAAGATGAGCCTGAACTGGTAGAAGATAGTGTCTTTGGGGAAGATCGTGATCCTAGAGTGACTGAGGATGATGTGGAGAAGTTGCTGGAGGAGAATAGAACTGAACTTACCACAGAAGAGCTTCTAGACCTTCAGAAGGAGCAGTAGCAGATTGTAGTGGAGGAGCTGTCATCAGAAGAAGAGGACTGACGAATGATGTGCCCATTGCACTTGTTAAGGAAATGTGTGTTAAATGACATGAAGTGCATACGTTTCCTGAAAAATACCATCCAGACAAAGCAGTGGCCATCAGTCTCTGCAACATGTGCAATGACAGTGTAATGTCTCAATTTAGACAAGTATTAAAACGGAGTCTGAAATAAATCTCACTGGACAGATTTTTAATGAGACAAAGAATCAGTGAGCCAGGACAAGGTATTAGTGTGAAAAGAAACAAAGACGAGGAACAGCACCAGGACAGTTGCCTAACATATTAACAAAAGATGACTCTCCTTTCAAGCAGTAACATACCCCGTCCTTTCCTCTATCTCCTGCTTCCAGTATGCCATTAGCTCTCCTCTGACGGGGAAGAGGCAGTTAAATTTTTACTTACTGGACAGTATTTCATATAAACTTTCTTTTAGTATTCATTTTTACAGTTTTATGAACTAGTACATTTTTAATGGAATGGATTAATTCTATTTACATTACTCTTTGTGGAAAAAAAATTGATTTGGTTGTGATCCATTTTGGTTGTTGAATCGACATCTGGAGCGAATTAAATTCGATAACCGAGGTTCTACCATATACATACAATAAGATCACAATAAACAGGTGATACCACAATATGTAAAACTACCACTGTGATAAAACAATGAACTTCCAAGTGCTTTCATGATTTCTCACGTTATCAAGGACCTCTACAAATAACAGAAAAGTAGAGAGCTTCTAAAGTTGAGATATCATCTTAGTTATGACATTACAACCCAAGAGGGTTAGGCATTTAGGAGGTGATAAGAAAAAATCATGAATAGTAAAAATATTGGTTCATAAAGAATAATCGAAATACTAAAGAAAATTAATGAATAGTCAAGGAATAGTCAAAATAATACTGAGGATATGTGAAGGCAGTATTTAGAAATGTGTGAAGAGATTCTTCTCTGCATTATCGAAAAATCTGAAGAACCTTCCTGGACTTATGGTAGTTTAAATTGACAGTGACTGTATTCGACTCTTATTAATTAGAAGGAAATCATACAATTTCAGTGCATTGTATTTTATCCACTAGAGCAACGTAATCTCTTATGACACATGATTTATTGACTGTGATCAGATGTAGCTTATGGTTAGCTGTTACAATTCCTATTATTCCTATTGTGGTCACTTGTCAAACAAAACTTGTGAGTGATTGGTTAGACAGCTTAAACTCTTCACAAATTCAGTTAATTATAAATTAATCCAATTTTTATAACCCTGAACTAATATTCATGGATCTGCTTGAAACAACTTTTTCGGCCTTCTGAAAATCATTTTGATGGTTTCAATCTCTCAAATGAATAAACTGGCCATTAGACTCATCCAGCTCTGTTGTTATATTTATGTTGTAATCCTAGTTCAAAATTTTTTCCAGTTTCTCAATAATAAACTGTATTATAATTTTTACCGGGAATCTAGTAGACACAACCGTCAACATTTATGGAAATTTTAATCAGTTTTTTCTTTACTGTATCAAGATTTTTAAATATAACTGATTTAAAAATTCTTTAGTAGAGAAGGTACATTAAGAAGCTTTTCATGGTAAAGGAGAACCAGGATATTCTTAGTTGAATATGACTGTCTTTTTTTTTTGAATTTTAAAATTTATATCTAGCAATTTTAAAAGATTTATCAATTATATATTTTGGGTATTCTGGCTCATTAGCTGTTTCATAAATCTTCAAAGTTTCTTCTTCAATGAACTTTGTACTACAAATACACAAATATCTCAAGAACTTGGATGAAAGTGCAGAAAATTTAACTCTATCCTGGTGTGAAGAATAATATTGATCATAATAACAGTTATTTCTTAATTTTCTGTATATTTTGAAATTAAAATCACGAGTCTTCTTAATAATTAAGACTAATAAAGAGCTATAAGTTGTTTTGTTCAAACTCAACAGTAATATTAATGAAATGAACTGCGCTATTTAATTCAACAAGGAAATGGTTTATATTCATATTCTTAGGCATTAGGCACAAAACATCATCAACATATCTGTACCACTTCGCTCAATTGGGAAGGATTTTGTTAAGCAGTCTTATTTCAAAATATTCCCTGTACAAATTGGTAAGGACAGGTGAGAGAGGATTTCCTATTGCCGAGTGTATTACTCACTATATTGCAGAAACTATATGTATAAAAAACGCTCCATAAATGTCAGTTTACGGGATTTGTTCTGAAACCAGACGCGTATTAGTCCTGAAGAGTAGGCAGGACAGGACAGCAACAGGTGAGGTGGTTTTTATAGTGACTACAGGAAGCGCCGCGGCTAGAACAAGATGTCTGTAAGACATCAGAGTTTGGTGTCTGAGTAGGGATGGTGGGTTTGGATAAGTTTATGCCAAAGGTTGCTTTAATATTTGTGTAATTACTCTCCTATTATATCTGTAAGTCGCTAGTGTGAGGAAAGGCCTGTTTAGGTTTTGGGAGAGTACTAGTGTAATGTTTTGCTTGCAGGCTAAGACGCCGACAGAAGGGGGGGGGGTAATTGAGCCCCTCTCTTTATAAATGTTTATATTTTTTTTACCATTAGTAGCTGTGTGCTAGAGTGTTAATGTGAGTACTTGGTAAAGGAGTGCTGGTGTTTGATGATTTCTGTATGTATTGGGTAGGTTGTATGTTGTATCTGTTAGTTTACTAACATAATTTTATATATGTTAGTTTTTGTGCCCTTCCTGTTAATGTAATATTGACCATATACTTAATGCTTTTGTAAAGAAATTTGCTTGGCCCTAGGTTGGTTTATTTTGTTCAATACTTTACATGCTCCTAGACAAGCTGTTAACCCTTAGGCGCCAACATTTATTTCTATGTAACGTGATAAATGCGTTACAGAGTGTAAATCTTGTCATTTTACAGACACTTTGCATTAGCAATATAAATTTTAATCTCAATGTTTGTAGGTACTGGCTATGGTAAATCGTAATTAATGAATTACCGAGTTGATCAGTTAGGAAACTTTATATATCATCAACTGGAACTTTTGTAGACAAGGAAGTGACAACAAAACTAACCATATTATAATAACTTAAATCAGTCATTAGTATTATTTTTAACATTATAGCTAGAAATTTTGCTAACAATTAGACACAACATATCTACTAGTGATTTAGATAATTTATAGTAAACTGAACAAATGGAGCTAATTATGGTACGGTACATGTTGTTACGTGTGTATCACCGATTATAAGGCGAAAATCTCATCCAGCTCCTCAGAGCTGGGGCGTGTGCCCAAAATGCAGCATGCATTACCCCTTTGAACAGCCGCACTGAGCCGCTGGAACAGAAAACTAGCTGCCCTGGGATCCCTAGTTACCCTGATGAGTCTTTTTCCCAGCTCCTTAAGGAAATTAGATGCACTCTTTCTCCATGAGCCAAGGGTCTCTGAGCCTATGGGAACAAACATATAATGATGGGCAAGTTCTCCATATTTTCTAGACTTTTGGGACTCCCTAAAGCTGGCAGCTGCCCCTCCTTCCTCCCTGGTGTATTGGAGATAGGTATCAGCCAAGGTAGATGCACATGTATAGTCCCACACCACCTGCTTCCCATCTGTCCAGGCTTGAAGGGTGATACCATCTGGACGCTTCTGGCTGCCATCAGATCTGCATAGTTGGGGTGGCTCCCTTACTGCTGGGCATCCAGCTGTTGTGAGGCTCCTCTTGATAATGTTATTAACCTCCTCATGTCTTGCAATCTTTCCCTCGGATTTACGGCACACAAGACCATGGTACCCGAATCGGTCTGCTGCTTCACTGCCACAAATACACCTGTGTTCGGCGAGAATAGGGGCGGCAAGTCGAAGGGCAACACCGATGCGGATGGTCTGTGGGTCGAGGCGTGTGCCAAGGCTGGAGTTGGGAACAGCCAACAGAAAGTCCCCAGCATGAGGGGCTCTCACTGCCAGCAGGCGGGCTCTATCCTTCCCTGACACACTCTGAAGCATCGTTGAGGCTATATTTTCCACTATTGGACCATCCCAGTGCGATTGTTTGTAGTTGTTGGGGGGAGCAGGTCTGGTTTCTGAGCCCGTTAGATTATCCCAGATCATTGCTCCGTCAATGAATTTTTGGTCCTGGGCTCCAATCTTGTCCCTAAGATGTTCAGGGAGAATCGCTGCTGAATCGTGCTGAATAGGTAAAACTTGTGATTTTGGCTTAAATAGCAACACTCTTCTTGCCGAATAAAGCAAGCGAAAATTTGTGTATGCCATAATTTCGCAAAAAGCATTCTGAGCCTAACGAAAAAATATATTTCACTGTGTTTGTTTATTAAATTATTGTAAAGTTATCTAAAATATATTTAGTTGGATTAGGCTAAATTAAACTGCGCTTGTTATAATAAGGTTAGGTAAGTTTTCTAAGGTTCTTCTGGTACAAAATTATTACTTTTTACATTAACATACGTGAAAAATATATCTTTAAACGACACGACACGACACGACACGACATACATACATACATATATATATATATATATATATATATATATATATATATATATATATATATATATATATAATGCATTTCGTCCGTACAAGTGTTGTGGTGTGGGGTGTCAGTGGTGAGTGGCGAGTAGGTGACACCTGAGCCACGCCTTAGGCAGCTTCCCTGGTGATTGGAGAGGCAACAATCTTCAACAGTCATGTACCACATAAGTTGACATATTGTTCTGAGGGAAAATGAACAAGAGTGCATTCACTTACTTTACTGACGACATTTTGGAATCTGATCACTTTAAATACGTGTATCTGAAGTGATCAAGGTCCAAGGTCTGAGACATCTTCAGTGTCATTTCCTTTAAGTTGTCTGCAATATTTGCCTTCTACATGGTGTTCTGTGCTTATGCCATCCCTGTTTCTCATCGCGTTTATTATATATTCTCCGTCATTTCTTACAACACCCATCCTTCATGCATAAGGCAGATTACCAACAAAATCATTGCTGACTTCAATAGGGAACGAGATAAATTCCTCAAAACAGTTTCAGATCAGCCGGTTTGTGGTTCATACGTTGGACTGCGGGCGGCAGGCGCCCACGTATTCTCCCAGGCCAGCAACCAAGAGGCCTGGCCAGGGAGCGGGCAGCAGGAATGGTGACCTCCGGAAGACACATCTAACCTACAGACACAGGTAACAGTACTCACGAAATCGTAATGATACGATTGCAAACAAACCATACCACGGGCGGGATTTGAACCCGCGGTCAAAGAGTCTCAAAACTCCAGACCGTCGCGTGAAGGGACTTACCTGGAGTTTACCTGGAGAGAGTTCCGGGGGTCAACGCCCCCGCGGCCCGGTCTTTGACCAGGCCTCCTTAGGTCAGTGTCCCAGGATGCGACCCACACCAGTCGACTAACACCCAGGTACCCATTTTACTGATGGGGAACATAGACAACAGGTGGAAAGAAACACGTCCAATGTTTCTACTCTGGCTGGGAATCGAACCCAGGCCCTCACCGTGTGAAGCGAGAGCGTTAACCACCAGGCCACCAGAGCTAGAGTTCGTCACGGCCACGCTAGCTGGAGATTCGTCTGTAAAAACTTGCATTTGTGGTCACAGTGGTGCCTATGCTAACCTTCCTATGGTGTAGAAATATACCTAGTTGGACGAATCTTATTGTCGCTAGCTGGTCTAGTGGCTAACGCGACGGTCTGGAGTTTTGAGACTCTCTGACCGCGGGTTCAAATCCCGCCCGTGGTATGGTTTGTACAGGTAACAGTAACTTATTTTAGTGCACATATATGGACCTGGCTTTCTTGAGATTTTTATCTATAGTTTAATCTACGAGGCTAAATGCTCGCTACACATCCACAGTGCTTAAAGACGATCCCAACAGTTCAAAGGATTTGATTTTATGCCAGTCGTAAAATATATTTTTTCCTGAGCCAACTCATTTGGGTTACATGTGAATCCAGAACAATATTCTAAACGAGAGCACAAAAGCTTTGAAAGCCATCATCATGGGCGACACAAGGAGGTAGCGACGTGGAAAAATCTGTTTAGATGGAGACGCTATGTTCACGTGACCCGTGAAAGAAATGAGCATCAGCTGAACGGAAACAGGATTACACCCTGCTACCCTGGACGCCCGAGATGCTGTTTAGACGAGCTTATGTGGGGGATTAAAGCTTATTGTAGGGCTCTACCACAACCCTCTACTTCTCTTCACCGGGGGAGAATGAGGATCGGGTTGATGCAAGGAAGAATCTGGGCGTTATTGTGGGCACCTTCTGCACCTTAATAGAAAACGGGCTTAGGCCCCCCTGGTACGTGTGTAAACAAAGGAAGGTAGGTGAGACCATGGCTAAACACTGCTAGGCTCTCACCACACTCAGAACCTCACCTCCTCCCACCAACAACAAACAAGACTTCAAAAATGACAGCAAACAATGACATGTACACCAAGAAATGTTCACTTTCCCACAACACTACACAAACACCATTACTAATTAACATTAATCGCGTAAGACCCCTCACCACCACACCAAGACGTGCCGGTGAGAGGCTCTTGATCTAAGGAATGGAACCCGTGTTCTCCTTTCTTGGATCGAACCTGAATGGCTCCCATTCCCCATAACACTATTATCCTTATGGGTTTAGCGCTCCACCAAGAATATAATAAATAATAATAATTATAATAACGCGAACACTGTTGATAAATTAGACATGTGCAACACTTGGGTATCTTTACTGTGGAAACGTTTCGCCACACAGTGGCCTCATCAGTCCAATACAAAGAAGAATGGTGAAAATCAGGAGTTTGAGGTAATGAGTTCCTCAGCCTAGAGTCGATGTAATCAGTCCATCAATCTTTATCAAGATGGATTGATTACATCAAACTCCTTGTGATCTTCACTATTCTTCTTTGTAGTGGACTGATGAAGTCACTGTGTGGCGAAACGTTTCCATAATAAAGATACCCCAGTGTTGCACAGGTGTCTTAATTTACAAAACTGTCGGTTCTCTGAACCAGTGATCTACACGAACACTGTTACTGGCCCGTAAACGCTACAGTCTCCTGTGACTGGTTTCAACTCAGCCCGGCCTACGGCTGATTTACTGCCTGATCAACAAGTATGTTGATCAGGCAGTTAATAAATGTAGCATCAGGTCGAGCAGTATTCTCAAAAATATATATATACATACTGCCTTACCAAACTTAAGTAATTATCTACTGTGTTATGTTATTATTCAGCTGTGTGGGGTGGGGAAGGTATAACCTCACACAGCTGTGGGGGAGAAGGTATACCCCCTCACACGGTTGTGGGGGAAGGGAAGGTATACCCCCTCACACAGTAATGTGGGGAAGGGGAGGTATACCCCTCACACAGTAATGTGGGGAAGAGAAGGTATACCCCTCACACAGTTGTGGAGGAGGGGAAGATATACCCCCATCACACAGTTGTGGGGGAGGGGAAGGTATACCCCCTCACACAGTTGTGGAGGAGGGGAAGATATACCCCCTCACACAGTTGTGGGGGAGGAGAAGGTATACCCTCACACAGCTGTGAGGGAGAAGGTATACCCCCTCACACAGTTGTGGGGGAGGGGAAGGTATACCCCCTCACACAGTTGTGGAGGAGGGGAAGATATACCCCCATCACACAGTTGTGGGGGAGGGGAAGGTATACCCCCTCACACAGTTGTGGAGGAGGGGAAGATATACCCCCTCACACAGTTGTGGGGGAGGGGGAGGTATACCCTCAGTTGTGGGAGAGGGGAAGGTATACCCTCAGTTGAGGGGAAGGTATACCCTCAGTTGTGGGGGAGGGGAAGGTATATCCCTCACACAGTTGTGGGGGAAGGGAAGGTATACCCCCTCACACAGTAATGTGGGGAAGGGAAGGTATACCCCTCACACAGTAATGTGGGGAAGGGAAGGTATACCCCTCACACAGTTGCGGGGGGAAGGTATACCCCTCACACAGTTGTGTATGGAAGGGGAAGGTATACTCCCTCACACAGTTGTGGGAGGAGGGAAAGGTATACCCCCTTGCACAGTTGTTTGGGGAGGGGAAGGTATACCCCTCACACATTTGTGGGGGAGGGGAAGGTTTATCTTCCACACAGTTGTGTGGGGGAAGGGAAGGTATGCCCCCATACAGCAGGGTTGCGATAAGTGCAGTTAGAAATTTAACCAATGTCAGGGGTCCCCGACTCTAAAGAACCCTCCCTCCGTGCAAATGGGGAATTACCAACAAGCCTCTGGTACTGACCAATCAGTGCCTGACCAGCCGGCCTGTGGTTCGTACGTTGGACTGCATGTGGCCAGCATTAACAGCCTAGTTGATCAGGCCTGGACCCAGAAGTGGGGACATGATCCCCGACATCAGGTATATTGTTCGCCCACCCGTCTTTTAAAAACTAAAAACACTGAGACGTGTCTTAACATGAAAACTAAAAACACTGAGACGTGTCTTAACATGTAAACTAAAAACACTGAGACGTGTCTCAACATGAAAACTAAAAACACTGAGACGTGTCTTAACATGTAAACTAAAAACACTGAGACGTGTCTCAACATGAAAACTTAAAATTGAAGACACTGTTGAGTAATAAAAAGAAGAGAGGTTTGACAAAACCGGTGGAGGTGTCAGTATGTCTGGGTGACCACCACCACCATAACTCTCACGTCTTCCAACAACCACAGCTCAGAAAGTAATGTGATCTGTGTGTTCCTTCCGGAACAAACCACTCCCAGCCGTAGACATCATGTCGTGCCAGCAGCCAACACATCACACATCCAGAAAAAATATAATTAAAACGGCGGTCTGAGACATTTAATTTTCAAAAAAATAGAACATTAATGATTAAAAATGTACAACTAGAATAAAAGAGGTGTTGAGGAGATGATATTAGAATAATGTGGAAGAGAGAAAGGGTCGAGTCGGTAATGTAAAGTGAAGGTTAAGAAACCATGACTAATGTTATGGTGTACATGTGTCAGATATTACAAGTTGTGAACACTAACACACTACAACCTCACAGCGGACCCAGATGTATACGCAAGTATTTACATGTTCACCTAACACTAAAATTACATACCTGGCTTTTAGTCAATTGTTGTGGTGTTCAAAGGTTCACATCCTAGGACAAAATGCACCTCAAATACGCATGGAACTGCAGACCTGCTGGAAACATTCATTCCTTGGGTTAGTTTACTGAACAGAACACGGTGGTGGTGGTGGTGGTAGTGGTAGTAGTAGTAGTAGTGGTAGTAGTAGTAGTAGTAGTAGTAGCAGACCTGTTGGAAACATTCATTCCTTGGGTTAGTTTACTGAACAGAACACGGTGGTGGTGGTGGTGGTAGTGGTAGTAGTAGTAGTAGTGGTAGTAGTAGTAGTAGTAGTAGTAGTAGCAGACCTGTTGGAAACATTCATTCCTTGGGTTAGTTTACTGAACAGAACACGGTGGTGGTGGTGGTGGTAGTGGTAGTAGTAGTAGTAGTGGTAGTAGTAGTAGTAGTAGTAGTAGTAGTAGCAGACCTGTTGGAAACATTCATTCCTTGGGTTAGTTTACTGAACAGAACACGGTGGTGGTGGTGGTGGTGGTAGTAGTAGTAGTAGTAGTAGTATCATGTGGGAGTTCGATACGTGGATTAGGTAAGAAATACTCACGTAGGCTGTTATTATGTATTATTACAGACATGTGGAGAGAGCCCTTGCCAGCCGTACCTATCTCACTCGTTCCTCTCGTAACACTGACTAGCCGGCTGCCCAGTACCCAGTGAGGGGTCTTTTGAAATAGTGTCAGTTCAGCGCAATAGACCGTGACTCAGGCAGAGACGGTTGGTCGTTGAGTCAACGGACACTGGTTACTGGTAACTGGTTACTACTACTGAGACTGGTAACTGGTTACTACTACTGAGAGCTCGGCGACGCTAATGTATGTCGTCCCGACATACAACTAATACAAACTAGAGATGGCAGGTATACGGCTTGGGCTGATTCTATACAATGTCAAAGTACACAACAATTAAACATTATATATACATAAGTAGAACATTGGAATGAAAGCTTACGTAACTGAAACTGTAATGCAATACAAGGTATACTATAGTACAACTTAAAACTCAACAAATGAACAACGAACTCAACATAGAGATTACAAGTGATAAAAAAAAATTTTGATCGATCGATCTGTATTCGTGTGATCTACGGATTCTGAGGAAGGAATATATACAAAGAAAGAGTGTTTAACAGAAAGGCAGATTCGGTGCACGCAAATCTAGACTGTTAACTCTCAGAATGCGGAGAGAACATGAACACAAAAAAAAAATTCTTGAATACTGATAAGTTGATACTGTAATTATTCATCTATACAGGTTATTTACATTTAACCCCAACTCTGCTAGGGTGTGATTGACATATGCAGAATGGGTGTCATCTCTGGGAGGATCAAACTCTGTAGCATTGGCTAACTCATGCTGTATTTGAGGCAAATCTGAATTGGAAGTTACAAATGATACTTGAGGATTTCTCAATACCTGTCGTGTACGTAGGGAATAACGACATTCAGGTTGATCATCTGACTGAGTATCAGAGGAAGAGAGTACAGGATCAGGAGGATTGTCAGAGTCTGTCACGTTAGTCCGGTGGTCTGGTGGCTAAAGCTCCCGCTTCACACACGGAGGGCCCGGGTTCGATTCCCGGCGGGTGGAAACATTTCGACACGTTTCCTTACACCTGTTGTCCTGTTCACCTAGCAGCAAATAGGTACCTGGGTGTTAGTCGACTGGTGTGGGTCGCATCCTGGGGGACAAGATTAAGGACCCCAATGGAAATAAGTTAGACAGTCCTCGATGACGCACTGACTTTCTTGGGTTATCCTGGGTGGCTAACCCTCCGGGGTTAAAAATCCGAACGAAATCTTATCTTATCTTATCTTACTAACTTCATATGATCTAAATGCGATTCTTTATACTGACCAGTACTAATCTCTCTAACCTTATACTTATTACCAGTGATATGTTCAACTACTCGATAAGGACCAACAAACTTTTGATCAAGCTTTGGCATTGCAGACGTTTTGTTAAAGTTAATCAGCATAACTCTCGAACCTACTTTGATTTTGGATGGCTTTACTCGAGTATTTGCGACTCTTGTAAATTCAGCTGTTGATTTATGAAGTGTTTCACGGATTCTTCTAAAAACACTTTGAGCTAAGCTGGTACGAGTTGCTATGAAATCATCAGGGTTGTAATTTGGTTTCGGATTAGAATACAACAACTCATAAGGCAAACGTTTATCTACACCATACAATGCATAATGTGGAGTGTCACCTATAGAAACATTGTAAGCAGAATTTATAGCACACTGCACATCAGGAATAACTTCATCCCAAGTTTCACTGTTGGGATTGATAGTGGCTCTCAAGACATCAAGTACTTTCTTATTGGTTCGTTCCGCTAACCCATTGCTGGCAGGATGATGAGGAACAATGGTGGATTTAGAGATCTTGTACAAGGTACACAAATTTTCAAGAATTTCATTACAGAATTCACCTCCATTATCTGTTACTAGGGACTTAGGAGTGGTATGCCTGCAGATAATGCGTTCTTTAAACGCTTTAGCTACTGTCTCGGCAGTCTTATCTGCAATAGGAACTAACTCGCAATATCTGGTGAAATGGTCTACCATAACACACAGATGTTTGTTACCTTGGAGGGAACATTGGAAATTAGTTAACAAATCTAGCGCAACTCTTTCCCAAGGTTCGCTAGTAGTTGGATACACTTGGATTGGATTAGGACCATTAGCATTGCCTTTATGTTGCATGCAGACACTACATTTCTTAACATACTCAGAAATATCAGTTGCCATACGAGGCCAAAAGTATTTCAATCTGGCTTGTTTTACTGAACGATCCATACCAGGGTGTGCGACACCTGGTACATCGTGAACTAGCTGTAAGGCTACATTCACTAGTGACTGTGGAATTACTAACTGGTATACTCTTCTGCTAGGAGTACCCAACTCGGCTGTTCGATACAGTAATTCTTGGTTCATGAGAAAGTCACTGATGGGTGCTGGTGGCTTCACAGTCAGAATAAGATCTTCCTGGAGCAGGAATCGAATCACACCAGACCACATGGGATCTGTTCGTTGAGCATTCTTTACATCTTCAGCACTAAATGGAGGGTCTGCAGTTACTATACTAACATGTCGCGATAAGGCATCTGCGACTACATTTGACTTGCCAGGTAAATGCTCAAAGGTGGGATTGAACTCTTGGATAGTCAAGGTCCACCTAGCTAACCTTCCAGTAGGTTGTTTGTTCTGGAATAAGGGTATCAGTGGAGCATGGTCTGTCAGGACATGAACAGAGTACTGATAAATAATGTCTCGGAAGTGCTTTAAAGACCATACTATTGCTAAAGCTTCTTGCTCAGTTACTGTATAATTACGTTCAGCCTTCGTAAGGACTCGGCTAGCAAATGCAACTGCGTTGTACTTGCCATCGGTCTTCTGAGCTAGTACGGCACCTATGCCAATTGAACTAGCATCAGTTGTCAGATAGAAGGGCTTAGAAAAATCTAGAAATTTCAAAATTGGAGCAGAAGTTAGCTTTTCTTTTAGAGTTTGGAATGCTCTTTCTTGACGGAAGGTCCAAACAAAAGGAGCATCTTTCTTAAGCAACTCAGTTAGAGGAGCAGCTATGGAAGAAAAATTGGCAATGAAAGATCTATAAAAACCTGCTAAGCCCACAAAGGATCTTACGGCATCAGCAGTTTTGGGAGTTGGAAAATTTAGTACTGCAGTTACTTTACTTTGGTCAGTCGTAACCCCTCTAGGAGTGACTACGTGACCAAGAAACTTAATTTCTGATCTGAAAAATTGACATTTAGACAGTTTGATCTTTAAATTGGCTTCTTCAAGCTTACCAAGTACTACATCAAGTCTTTTCAAGTGTGTATCCACGTCTTTAGACATGACGATTACGTCATCTAAGTACACCATAAGTGCATTACCTATGAGACCTCTAAAGATATTAGTCATGAGCCTTGAGAACGTGATAGGGGAAGATCGTAATCCAAATGCCATACGGAGGAAGTGATAATGACCTGTAGGAGTGGAGAATGCAGTTAGCTCTTGGCTGTCCTCGTGAAGAGGGACTTGCCAAAACCCTTGTAACAAATCTAGGGTTGAAAAGACTTTGTTATCTCCGATATTACGTAAAAGATCACCCAGTACAGGGAGTGGAAAGCGATCTGGAATGGTTTTCGCGTTTAACTTCCTAAAGTCAATCACAGGGCGCCAAGTACCATCCTTCTTAGGTACTAGTATCAAGGGTGCATTCCAAGGGGAATTGCTAGGTGCAATAACTCCATCATCAAGCATTTGATTGATCAATTCTTCTGCGACAGCAACTTGTGAATGAGGCATTCTGTACGCAGGTATGTAGATAGGTCTAGTACCAGGTTCAAGTGGAATACGATGGGACAATAAGTTCGTTATACCCATCTTCTCACCTGGTAAAGCAATGGCTTTACGACGTTTGTTCAACAGAGTCAACAAACGCTTGACCTCATCTGGGAAGTCAGTGGGAGCTAAGTCTTTCTCCTCTACTGGTGGAACAGATTGATCCAGTGCAGTGGATGAGGTCTCCCCGGCAGAAATAGCACCGACCCACTGGTCAGGTGACAACTCATCCTCTACCTGAACAGGGTAAGGATAGTGAACAAGGTCAACAAGATTGGTATTTGCTCTGAGGCGAACACTGTGACCAGAAGTGTTGGACAGGTAGAAATGGATCTTACTATCTCTTACAACATGTAAGGATGGTTCAACAAATAGACCTTTTACTTTGCAGGAATCACTGTCAACTAGGACGTTATCACCATCTGGAACACTAGGAACAACTACAGACACTCTAGTGAGAGCACTAGCCGCAACAGAAACGTCTTTCTGCAGACGGCATGTGACATCAACAAGAGATGGCATTACTAGTTGCAAGTAATTGTTTTCCGACAAGGCGTCCCCTGTGGAGAAACTACTACTCGAACTAGCAGGCATTGCAGGGATAGGTTGTGCACTCAAGGCAATCTGAGCGTCCTCGGACACTTGAGGCATCAGACTATCCTGCAAATCTGAAGGTATAGGTGGAACACTGATGGGAGTGACAGAATTACCAGTGCCTGACCGCTTGGGTACGCTACTGGAGAATGCATTAGCTTGTAAGGACTTAATCCGTACATCATACTCTGCAGCAGTATAACAGATTTCTGATCCAAGCTGGTAACCCCAGAATGGAACGATCAAGTCGTCAATTTGTGCATGCCATCGATAAGGGTCGAGCACAATGCGTAAGTCTCGCATGGAAGCAAATCCCAGTAGAAGGTCACCAGGGAAAGTAATCTGGTCGACAACAAGGAAGGAAGCAGTGAAGTCTCTACCTTGGATAGAAAAGGTTAGGGAAGTCCGACCTCGGACACGCAGGTGAGAACCAGATACTCCACTAAGGGAGGACACAGGAATCGGTTCTACGAGAAGGACATGTCGTAACTTCTTATCCTTAAACAAACTAGACCTAATAATATTGACTTGCGCACCAGAGTCCATGAACAAATGAACGGGTGCATTATAAACAGATGCTTGCACTATAGGGCCTATGGTTGCATTGGAAGTTATGTGCAAACAAAAAGGTGGGTTGTCATCAGAAAAGACTTGTTCTACTCCATCCCCAAAATCATCTATGTCAGAGACATGTGAAGCAACGTCATCAGCAGGGTTGTCATTCTCGAGACTGCTTAAGGCTTCAAAGGAATTGTGAACGGGGATGGTGTACTCATTATCACCTACTGTCACCATGGGACGGTTTGACTGGGGCGCTCGAATTCCCCCGAATTGGAAGAACGAGCCTGGTTCTGGTTAGGTTGAGAATTGAAAGAATGAGCCTGGTTCTGGTTATTTTGAAAACCACGAGATCTGTTTCCTCTACGGGTTCTGCGGTTGGAATGACCACTGAAAGACCTAGAGTACTGAAGGTTATAGAGAGCATTACACTCAGATGTGTCATGTCCATGTATTCTATGATAAGTACAGTAGGGAAGATCTGAGTACTCATCATCAGTACGACGTCTCTTAGGATAACTATCAGGACAATTAATTGCAATATGGCCACGGAAACCACAGTTGTAACAATTCCGCTGACTATGGTTACTGAATGTACTATGAATACTACGAGGTGTATAACGACTCTGTACACTGGTTCTTGGTGATCTCTGAGATGGTTGACGACTACGATTTGTCTCTGTGGCGCAAACAAGAGGTGGTGCAGACTGAGGCATATGTGTGACATTACTTTTAATACAATGGAAAGTACCCTGGGGGCACAAGGAACGTACATGATTTAAGGCTGTAAGTGGTTCCATCGTTACAGTTGGAGGATGAGCCTCATAAGCACACACAGAAGCAGGTGGCATTAGTTCTTTAATTGCTCCAAAAGCTGCTATTTTAGCAAGTGATTCTGTAAATGGTTTAGCCTCTTCAGGGAGAAAAGATGATGATTGGACAGCATTGATAAATGATGATAAAAGTTTGTCTAATCTAACAGCAAATGCACTCAACGATTCATTACTCATGGGTGTAGCATTCACTAGTTCCCTAAGAACGACATATGGATCAGCTGTTTTTACTGGGACAAGGAAAGAACGAATCAGTTCCTCATATTGTGACCACTTAGTAAGATTCCTGAAGTCTCGCATATCAAGGAGATCAACAACGTGAACAGCAGCAGGAGATCGATAAAGAGCTTCTTTAGCAAGTCTGATAAGGCTTTCCTCTGAAGGAGGACCTTCACCTAGAGCATTAGCATGAGAACGAATGGCAGTAAGCCATGCTTCAAGACTATGTACATGGCCATTGAATAAAGGTAACGCATCAAGGGAATCACGAGTATAACTATAATATCTCGGTGTCTGGGTCGGTCTTTCAGTCGGTAAGGAACTGTGAGGACTGATGACAGGACCAGCAGTAGCCTGAGAGGTCTGAGTGTCGACATTCACTAAAGTATCACTTGACGGTATGTGAGACATAATGGCAAAGTAGCACGAGAACAAATAAGGCAAAAATAATGAACAATAAAAAAGATATAAAATTCTAGAATTGAAATGAAAAGATATACAACTAATTCTGCAGAAGTAATAAAAAAATAATGTCTAAGATACACTGCAAGAGGAAGGAAAACTCAATTTAAAGGACTATTGACCAAGAAAAAAAAATGTACATTGAAATATACAAGTAAAAATATTACTGGAGACTGAATTAAATGCAAAATGAGCTGTCTTTACTCTTGCTAATAAAGAAATTAATTAATTAAATTTTTAAATCAATGTGAAAGTGTAAAATAAAATTATTAAATTGTTAACTGGGAAATTTAAGTATTTTCTAAGAATGCATAGACAAAATTAAAATATAATTCATAAAAATATTAATAAAAGAAAATAATTCACTGCAGAACAAATGCAACAAAATAAAGTGTAGAAATAATCACTGCAGTAATAAAGTGTCACTGGGAAAACTCAGGTTACATGATAAAATTAAAATATGAAGTCAAAAAAAAAAAAAAAAATAACTGATTGAACACTTTAACTCTTAATTTTAAATTAGACAAAACAATATACTCAAACAGAGTAAGAAAAACACTTTACGTTAAAAGTAATTGAAATTACATCAAGAGTGAATTTGTTCAAGAAATATAAAAATATGAATAAAATAAAACAAAGGAACAACACAGGTAGGTTAACACTTACAGTGGCAGGGCACACTTCATTATAATATATTCTTACAACAAAATCCTGCTGTGACTGATACAACAAAATCTTGCTGTGACTGATACGACAAAAATTTGCTGGCAAAAATAATGGTACACAGTCTGCGAAAAAATTAGAGGAATGAGACACTGCTGGCATACGAAAAAAAGACACATAGAAATAAATGGAAAATTTGGTATACTGGGGTGAATATCACTGCATGAAATACAATGACAATTACTGGAGAATACAACGCTGAAAGAATACAATAAAAAAAAAATTGAATCACTTCACACAGAGTGACTGACTGGTACACTACACAATAATACTTACTACAGACGAGTAGCATAAGAAAAAACACAGAATAAAAAAATTATAAGATAAGTGAAAACACTGAAAAATATTATAAAAATAATGAGTCAAAGAAATACTGCGTTTACACTGAAAACACAAGGTTTAGAGTACACAAGCAATTTACTATAAATGTCTCACACACGCAAATGTCTTTAAATGCAAGAAAAATGTCTCAAGACAATTATCACTGGAGTCTGGAGTAGTAGACGGGCAATTACTGGTGATGGGGGCGGGTGGTAGGGTGTCCCGCGCGGTGATACTGACGCCTCCTACATTCACTGTTGTCGGAAGAAATGCGCGTTCTCGGGGAACTCACATAATTGGGTTTTCGTTGGCGCCAGCTACAATCTCTTGACCAATTATGTGAGCCAAAACAGTACTAGGACCCGGTACAAGGGTGCAAACAACCACAGGTAGATGAGGTGTCTAGTGGTGGGTGGCTGGTGGTGATTGTGGCTAGTGGTGGGAGAGAGTGGTGGTGGTGGGGTGGTGTGAGTAGAGGGGGGGTGGTGGGTGTGACTCTGCTGGCGCTCACTGGCGCGGACTCCACTCTCTACCCACGAAGGTGGCTTGATAACCCACTCTATGCCACAGGAATGGTAAAAACCACTCTTAGCATCCAACAGGGAGCACAAAGCGATATAGACAATACTTCAGAGGAACTTGGCTTACTTCTTACTGCATGGCTTACTTCTCTCTCTCAGCTGGGTTAGAAGCTGGGTTGGCTGACTGGCTTACACCACGAGAATGGCTGACTGGAAGACGTGTAACGATGCACAAAGCACGGAGGAGCAGTTGGATGACAGGAGACAGGCTGGATGATAGGCTGACTGGCGTTCACTTCCACAGTCTGGCTTACTGACTGGCTTAATTGCAAAATCCGGGTCAACCCCTCGGAGATTGAAGCAATTAGCACACGAACTTAGCCAGGAAGCTTGAAACGGCTGCAACAGGCTTGCTGGCAGAAGGTTGTGAGGGGAGTAGGCGGCTGGCTCGAGGTGGTGCGTTTGGGTAGTGGCTGGTGGGTGACGGTTCACCTTTGACCCTGCCGGGTACTCACAACAGTCTCGTAACTTCTTGAATTACCCTTAAAAACGTTAATCCACGCTCCACACCGCTGTACACCATTTATCATGTGGGAGTTCGATACGTGGATTAGGTAAGAAATACTCATGTAGGCTGTTATTACGTATTATTACAGACATGTGGAGAGAGCCCTTGCCAGCCGTACCTATCTCACTCGTTCCTCTCGTAACACTGACTAGCCGGCTGCCCAGTACCCAGTGAGGGGTCTTTTGAAATAGTGTCAGTTCAGCGCAATAGACCGTGACTCAGGCAGAGACGGTTGGTCGTTGAGTCAACGGACACTGGTTACTGGTAACTGGTTACTACTACTGAGACTGGTAACTGTTGAGTAATTAAAAGAAGAGAGGTTTGACAAAACCGGTGGAGGTGTCAGTATGTCTGGGTGACCACCACCACCATAACTCTCACGTCTTCCAACAACCACAGCTCAGAAAGTAATGTGATCTGTGTGTTCCTTCCGGAACAAACCACTCCCAGCCGTAGACATCATGTCGTGCCAGCAGCCAACACATCACACATCCAGAAAAAATATAATTAAAACGGCGGTCTGAGACATTTAATTTTCAAAAAAATAGAACATTAATGATTAAAAATGTACAACTAGAATAAAAGAGGTGTTGAGGAGATGATATTAGAATAATGTGGAAGAGAGAAAGGGTCGAGTCGGTAATGTAAAGTGAAGGTTAAGAAACCATGACTAATGTTATGGTGTACATGTGTCAGATATTACAAGTTGTGAACACTAACACACTACAACCTCACAGCGGACCCAGATGTATACGCAAGTATTTACATGTTCACCTAACACTAAAATTACATACCTGGCTTTTAGTCAATTGTTGTGGTGTTCAAAGGTTCACATCCTAGGACAAAATGCACCTCAAATACGCATGGAACTGCAGACCTGCTGGAAACATTCATTCCTTGGGTTAGTTTACTGAACAGAACACGGTGGTGGTGGTGGTGGTAGTGGTAGTAGTAGTAGTAGTGGTAGTAGTAGTAGTAGTAGTAGCAGACCTGTTGGAAACATTCATTCCTTGGGTTAGTTTACTGAACAGAACACGGTGGTGGTGGTGGTGGTGGTAGTAGTAGTAGTAGTAGTAGTCAGCACCAGCAGCAGCAGCAGCAGCAGCAGCAGCAGGCAGCCAGCCACCAGCAGCAGCAGCAGCAGCAGCAGCAGCAAGCGGCAGCAGCAGCAGCAGCAACAGCACAGCAGCAGTAACAGCAGCAGCACAGCAACAGCAGCAGCAGCAACAGCACAGCAGCAGCAGCAGCTGCAGCAGCAGCAGCAGCAGCAGCAGCAGCAGCAGCAGCAGCAACAGCACAGCAGCAACAGCAGCAACAGCAGCAGCAGGCAACAGCACAGCAACAGCAGCAGAACAGCAGCAACAGCACAGCAGCAGCAGCAGCAGCAGCAGCAGCAGCAGCAGCAGCAGCAGCAACAGCAGCACCAACAGCAGCACCAGCAGCAGCAGCAGCAGCAGCAGCAGCAGCAGCAGCAGCAGTGGCAGCAGCAGCAGCAGCAGCAGCAGCAGCAGCAGCAGCAGCAGCAGCAGCGGCAGCAGCAGCAGCAGCAGCAGCAGCAGCAGCAGCAGAAGCAGCAGCAGCAGTAGTAGTAGTAGTAGTAGTAGTAGTAGCAGTAGTAGTAGTAGTAGTAGCAGTAGTAGTGGTCTTTGGACCACTCCTCTTTCTCATCTACATCAATGATCTACTGAATGCATCACAGCTACTCAAACCCATATTTCTTGCAGATAACACTACGTATGTCTCCTCCCACTCAAACCAAATCATACTCGTCAACACTGTCAATGCCGAATTGCAGAAAATATCTGCCTGGATGATGACTAATAAACTTACCCTGAATACTGATAAAACCTATTTCATTCAGTTTGGAAACAAATCTGCAAATGATCCAATTAACATAACGCTAAATGGATCATCAGTCACAAGACTCAGAGGGAAAATTCCTAGGTATCCACCTTGACAGTAGCCTTAAGTTCCGGACACACATACAACAAATCACCAAGAAAATCTCCAAGACTGTAGGCATACTATCAAAGATACGGTACTACGTTCCACAATCAGCTCTCCTGGCACTGTACCATTCACTCAAATACCCTTACCTCTCATATGGAATTTGTGCATGGGGATCAACAACATTAAATCACCTAAGACCTCTAATAACGCAGCAAAAGGCAGCAGTCAGAATGATAAATTCCCACTCCCGACAGCATAATCCACCAATTTTCAAAAGTTTAAATCTGCTCACCATTAAGAACATCCATACTTATTCTTGTTCCTACTACATACACAGAACAATACACGCAAATATAAACCCTCCACTCAAACTTCTCCTCACCAACCTTAACAGGACACATGACCATAACCGTGTCCATATCACACTGTAAAAACTATGCACATAAAGGGCCCCAAAACATGGAATTCATTACCAGAAGATACTAAAGTAACTGACGGGATCATGACAGAAATGTTAAAAGCAGGGGGGATATAGTGTTGGAGTGGTTGGTATTTTTGCTTAATAAATGTATGAAAGAGGGGAAGGTACCTAGGGACTGGGGGAGAGCATGTATAGTCCCTTTATATAAAGGGAAGGGGGACAAAAGAGATTGTAAAAATTATAGAGTAGTAAGTTTACTGAGTATACCAGGAAAAGTGTATGGTAGGGTTATAATTGAAAGAATTAGAGGCAAGACCAGGTGTTTACAGTGAAACATAAGTGAACATTATTTAGGTAAGGCTAAAGAGGTCTTTGTGGCATTTATGGATTTGGAAAAGGCGTATGACAGGGTGGATAGGGGGGCAATGTGGCAGATGTTGCAGGTGTATGGTGTAGGAGGTAGGTTACTGAAAGCAGTGAAGAGTTTTTACGAGGATAGTGAGGCTCAAGTTAGAGTATGTAGGAAAGAGGGAAATTATTTCCCAGTAAAAGTAGGCCTTAGACAAGGATGTGTGATGTCACCGTGGTTGTTTAATATATTTATAGATGGGGTTGTAAGAGAAGTAAATGCGAGGGTCTTGGCAAGAGGCGTGGAGTTAAAAGATAAAGAATCATACATAAAGTGGGAGTTGTCACAGTTGCTCTTTGCTGATGACACTGTGCTCTTGGGAGATTCTGAAGAGAAGTTGCAGAGATTGGTGGATGAATTTGGTAGGGTGGGCAAAAGAAAATTGAAAGTGAATACAGGAAAGAGTAAGGTTATGAGGATAACAAAAAGATTAGGTGATGAAAGATTGGATATCAGATTGGAGGGAGAGAGTATGGAGGAGGTGAATGTATTCAGATATTTGGGAGTGGACGTGTCAGAGGATGGGTCCATGAAAGATGAGGTGAATCATAGAATTGATGAGGGGAAAAGGGCGAGTGGTGCACTTGAGTCTGTGGAGACAAAGAACTTTGTCCTTGGAGGCAAAGAGGGGAATGTATGAGAGTATAGTTTTACCAACGCTCTTATATGGGTGTGAAGCATGGGTGATGAATGTTGCAGCGAGGAGAAGGCTGGAGGCAGTGGAGATGTCATGTCTGAGGGCAATGTGTGGTGTGAATATAATGCAGAGAATTCGTAGTTTGGAAGTTAGGAGGAGGTGCGGGATTACCAAAACTGTTGTCCAGAGGGCTGAGGAAGGGTTGTTGAGGTGGTTCGGACATGTAGAGAGAATGGAGCGAAATAGAATAACTTCAAGAGTGTATCAGTCTGTAGTGGAAGGAAGGCGGGGTAGGGGTTGGCCTTGGAAAGGTTGGAGGGAGGGGGTAAAGGAGGTTTTGTGTGCGAGGGGCTTGGACTTCCAGCAGGCATGCATGAGCGTGTTTGATAGTGAATGGAGACAAATGGTTTTTAATACTTGATGTGCTGTTGGAGTGTGAGCAAAGTAACATTTATGAAGGGGTTCAGGGAAACCGGCAGGCCGGACTTGAGTCCTGGAGATGGGAAGTACAGTGCCTGCACTCTGAAGGAGGGGTGTTAATGTTGCAGTTTAAAAACTGTAGTGTAAAGCACCCTTCTGGCAAGACAGTGATGGAGTGAATGATGGTGAAAGTTTTTCTTTTTCGGGCCACCCTGCCTTGGTGGGAATCGGCCAGTGTGATAATAAAATAATAAATAAATAATAACATTGTATATCTATGCCTGGCTTACTGCATTAAGTTTTTTATAACTTATAATTTTGAGAGCAGCAAGTCTTTTATAAGGTGAAAGACCAGTTAATAGTAATGTGCAGTAAAGTCACAGTAAACATGTGATGTCACAATATGCATAATACCCACAGTGGAAAAATAGTGAAATCACAAGTAAGTACTTTTGTGATTTCTTGTATTATCAATCAGTAGTCAAAATAATAATATGGGAAAGTGCCATACAGGGCAGAAATGATATGTATGCCAGGGATGGGATTCACTTATCTAGGTCAGAAGGCGGGGGGGCAGTGGCAAGTGCTGTTAGGGCTTTACACTAAAAATAGTATTATGGGTTTGTGGGAAAGCAATAAAATATGACTGAGTGATATTGTGAGTTTTAGGGAAACCAGTTATAGGCAGAATGAAGTGGGAGTGATCATGTCGGAGGATCTCACCTTCAAGGACCATAACATTGTATTAATCGCATCTGCTAGAAAAATGACAGGATGGATAATGAGAATCTTCAAAACTAGGGAGGCCAAGCCCATGATGACACTCTTCAGGTCACTTGTTCTATCTAGGCTGGAATATTGCTGCACACTAACAGGACTGTCAGTGGAACGCCTTCCATCTGAACAAAAGAAACTAATGGAAAAATAAATAAAGAAACGACTAGGAAAAATAATAATGATTTGAGGATTTTACTTAAAATTTAAATATAATAAAAAAAATGGCCTTCGGTTCTTGTAGTTGTGCAGGAGTAGGTAAGGCCCTGGATAGATCTTCTGATATTATTGATGTAGGTTATCCTGGGCGGATGGTGATAGTCCGATGTTTTGGAATCTACCACTTGGATGGAGCACCACAAGTAGAACAGGTAAGGGCCAGTAGTAGTCCAATAATGTTAATAAGTCTCATTAACAAATGTCTTGCTCCTTTATCTGGCGTCTATCCTGGATGACCACGCCAGGAACAGAGCTGGTAATAAGAAAAAATAAACTGGTTACCAATGGTCATGATAATATAACATTTAAGAATGAAAAAGAATGATAAATGCCAAAATCATTACTGGTAACCAGCAAACAAAAGAAAGGAATAAGCAGTAATACTCCTGGTAGATCACCCCACCTGATTAGGAGAAGAGTGGAGGTGAAGTGACTCTCCAAACTTCAACCTACACCAGGTAAGGTCAATATTACCAGGAGTAGAAATTTGAACAAATCAGACACCAAGAACTAGTTTCGCCCCAGCCCGCCAGAGGGGGTGGGGGGGGGTGCGCGACGTAACTCTCTAATGGTTCCTGGTTGCCTGAACAACCTTAACCCCACTTAGGCCTACTTTTCCCTCACAACCACGTTTAGGTAAGTTCAGACAGATAGAAAGAGAGATTTATTTAGCTCTAGTACATTGTGGAAAAAGTAAAACCTCTTGCAGCTCTTCATATCAATTATTAACAGAAACACACATAATAAATACATATTCATAAAACACACATTTGCATACGAGTATCCCCCCCCCCCCCAAGTCGAACAAAGGCGCCGCCAACCTCGATATAATGGCCCACTATAGCATAATTTTTTAACTTTTCTTTCATCAAATGAATCACATTTTCATTTATAGGCTTAAATGCATAAATTTCTCTGATTCTAATGCAGTGGTCGCCGTTGTTCAGCGGTGAGAGTAGCCGCTCTTATTGCTGAGCTCCAGCTAACAAACCCTGGAGATTAACATAAAAAATTTTTGATCTCTGTGTTTTGACACATTGCCAGATTCCATATTGCTTTCAAAGCAAAGGTTTAAAATAAATATTTGACACGTATTTCACACGTTTATTGTAAATACAGGTGCTCTTCGACTTAACATGGGGTTATGTTCCAACAAACCCATTATAAGTCGACAATATTGTAAGTTGATAAATTAGACACATGTGCAACTCTTGGGTATCTTTATTGAGGAAACGTTTCGCCACACAGTGGCTTCATCAGTCCATACAAAGGAGAAACTTGAAGTTTCTCCTATGTATGGACTGATGAAGCCACTGTGTGGCGAAACGTTTCCTCAATAAAGATACCCAAGAGTTGCACATGTGTCTAATTTATCAACATGTCGGTTCTCTGAACCATTCATCTACAAATATTGTAAGTTGAATATGAATACATGATAAATGAGTAAATAACTACTGTGACTTAATAAGTAAATAAATAATTACTGTAACTAAATACCAGTATTGAGGAGTAAATAAACATATATAAATTATGGACTTGCCGCCATCATGGTGGTAATTATCTTGTTAGGTAAGACACATATGCAACAGTTAGGTATCTTTATTTCGAAACGTTTCACCTACACAGTAGGCTTCTTCAGTCGAGTACAGAAAAGTTGATAGAAGCAGAAGATACTTGAAGACGATGTAATCAGTCCATCACCCTTGAAGTTTTGAGGTGGTCAGTCCCTCAGTCTGGAGAAGAGCATTGTTCCATAGAAGGAAACAATATGGAGATGAAGTGACCTAACTGTTGCATATGTGTGTTACCTAACAACCTGTCGGTATTTTATACCATTTTAATGGTAATTACTTTTGCACATTTTAATGGTAATTGCTTTTGCACATCGTAAAATTGAAATGTTGTAATTCTAGCAATCGTAAGTTGAGGAGCACCTGTATAATGAATTCTGCTGATTAAAAATCAATTGTTAATTGTTGTTTGTCAGCACCAAGAATCCACGTGTTGAAGATTGAGACACTTATGCAGCATATGGGAATCTTTAAAGATTCCCATATGCTGCATAAGTGTCTCAATCTTCAACTTGTCGGTTTCTCAAACCATTCATCACAATCCACGTGTTGTATGTCCTCTCTTCAGTTAGAACAAGTGTTCTTTACACTGGGTGTTGCAGTTGACCTTCACCACAGTACCTCAGGCAACATTCTCAACGATTCCTTCCATACAAGAAACAGTTGGTTTTAGTTCCTGATCAAGTCCAATATGAAAGTCTAACAAGAGTCCTGGATATCAAATTATATGATTTCTAGTAAAATATTTAATATATATTGATCACAAATTGTTTCAGAAAATTGGTGTTTTTTAAGAACATAAGAACATAAGAACGAAGGAACACTGCAGCAGGCCTACTGGCCCATGCGAGGCAGGTCCAAGTCTCCTACCGGCTTAAGCCAATGCACCCAACCTAGTCAGGTCAGGTCACATTGACTTAATGGAGGAACACGGCAACCGACCTGGTAGCACAAGCTATCAGGTCCAACTCACACCCACCCACATTCACTCATGTATTTATCCAACCTATTTTTAAAGCTACACAACGTTCTGGCCTCTATAACTGTACTCGGGAGTTTGTTCCACTCATCCACAACTCTATTACCAAACCAGTGCTTTCCTATATCCTTCCTGAATCTGAATTTTTCCAACTTAAAACCATTGCTGCGAGTCCTGTCTAGGCTAGATATTTTCAGCACACTATTTACATTCCCTTTATTTATTCCTGTCTTCCATTTATACACCACAATCGTATCCCCCCTAATTCTACGTCTTTCTAGAGAGTGCAGATTCAGGGCCCTTAGTCTATCCTCATAGGGAAGGTTTCTGATACATGGGATCAACTTTGTCATCCTCCTTTGTACATTTTCCAGAGCATTTATATCCATTCTGTAATACGGTGACCAAAACTGTGCAGCATAATCTAAATGAGGCCTAACCAAGGATGTATAGAGTTGAAGAACAACCTGAGGACTCCTATTATTTATGCTTCTTGATATGAAGCCAAGGATTCTATTAGCTTTATTGCACTGTTGTCTTGGTTTCAGATTACTGCTGTTATGTAAGACACATATGCAACAGTTAGGTATCTTTATTTCGAAACGTTTCGCCTACACAGTAGGCTTCTTCAGTCGAGTACAGAAAAGTTGATAGAAGCAGAAGAGACTTGAAGACGATGTTGCATATGTGTCTTACATAACAGATTACTGCTAACCAGAACTCCTAAATCTTTTTCCCAATCCGTAATATTAAGATCTACATTATTTAGTTTATATGTGGCATGGTTATTGTCCTGTCCAACATTTAGAACTTTGGATTTGTCTATATTAAACTGCATCTGCCACTTCTCCGACCACTGCATCAGTCTATTCAAATCTTCCTGGAGTGCTCTAATGTCCTCGCCAGAATGAGTTCGACGGCCTATTTTGGTGTCATCGGCAAACTTGCCGATGTCGCTCTTTATGCCCTCATCTATGTCGTTTATGTAGATTGTGAACAGCAGGGGTCACCCTGTGGAACACCACTCGTGATGCTTCCCCACTCTGATTTCTCCCCATTTATGCAAACTCTCTGCTGCCTATTTGTCAACCATGCCTCTATCCAGGAAAAAAATTCTCCTCCTATTCCAAGTGCCTTAATTTTCCTCAATAGTCTCTGATGTGAGACCCTGTCAAAAGCCTTACTGAAGTCCATATACACAATATCATATTCATTACCATGATCTACCTCCTCAAATATCTTAGTGAAAAAAGTTAATAAATTCGAGAATGTCCTCGTTTTTTAAGATTACAGGAATTTAGTGCTTCCCCTTAGCCCTTAACCCTTTCAGGGTTGGTGCCGTACTAGTACAGCTTGCACACCAGGGTTGGTGCTGTACTAGTATGCATAAATTCCAGCACCTTCAAATCTGGTGAAAGCTGGTAGGCCTACATATGAAAGAATGGGCCTGTGTAGTCAGTGTACACAGTATAAAAAATTCCTGCAGCACACAGTGCATAATGAGAAAAAAAAACTCCGACCGTGTTTTTGGTTTAAAACAGCGACTTTGCAGTGTATTTTCGTATGGTATTTATGGTTGTATTCTAGTTTTCCTGGTCTCATTTTATAGAATGGAAGACATATTAAGGAAATTGAGATGATTCTGATTGGTTTCACAATGAAAAGTACCTTGAAATTGGGTTCAAAGTATCAGAAATATTCGATTTTTGCCAAAGTTCAGAAGTAAACAAATGCCAAGCGTCCAATACACGTCAACTGGTGAGTCTAATATTCTTTCACAAGTGCTCTGATATTATTTATACCATTTCTACACTAATTCAGTAGTCTGCATAACAGTAAATCTATTTTTTGTGAAAATAATAATTCAAAGTGGAAAGCAAAAGAAATATAACAGAGGCCTAGGGACGTGACTAATGAACAGAGAAAATGTTATTTTAGTGCCAGGAATGTCTGTCTTGTTTATTCTGGACCCTATTTGGAAATTGGCATCTTTTGAAATTTGTGTGAAATTGGCAAAATTGCCAATTTCTGACCACTTTATTGGATTGTTGAAATCGGTATATGGGTGGTTTCTTGTACTCATTCGATAGAAAAAATGAAGGTCTAGCAAAATAGGTATGATTTTTATCGACTGGTACATTGGAATTGTCCGAAAATAGGGCTCAAAGTGGATGAAATCACCGATGCGTAAACATCGTCGAGACCGCTAACTTCACGAGAGCATAATTCCGTAAGTTTTCCAGCAAATTTCATACTTTTGGTGTCATTATGATCGGGAAAAGATTCTCTATCATTTCATAAGAGAAAATAATTTTTTTTTTCGAAAAATTTCCGACCCTGAGAACAAGTTTAGGAGAGGGCCTGCCAACCCAAAAGGGTTAAACTGTCCAAACGTAGATCTCTGTCCACGTGCGGGGGGCTACAAACGTACATCTACTTTTTTGTGTGTGCTTTCAAAAGGGGAAAATCAAGGTCAGAGCGCTAAGCACGCGAACGTAGATCTACGTTGGGACAGTTTAAGGGTTAATTATAATAATTATCTTTCATTAGTTAAGTGGTATATGACCCCTACTGGTGTAGAGCTTTATAATAGCTACAATAATTATCATCTTGTGTTCCTCGACAGAGACACATCCTAGATGTTCAGTACTTCGACCCTCTGTTTACGAAGAGAGAGGCAGCCATTACTCCGTTAGATGAGAGCATCCTGGCCACTATGGATCAGACAGCCTTCAAGGACTTCTCCTACACCAACCCCAACATTACTGACTGATCTTGGCCCTCCTCAGGAAAAGTAGGGTAGCTCCAGTACCTTAAATCAAGAACCTTTCGGAAGTAACAAGCGGTCATCACCACACTAGACGAGAGTATCGTGTCTAACGTGGATCGAATGGCCTTCAAGGATCCTCCTTCACTACCCCAACATTACTGGCTGATCCTGCTACTCCTCACAAAGAGTAGGGCAGATCCATCATCTGAGACAAAGAACAAATAGAGACCTAAAGGAGTTTAGAGGAGTCCTACTAGAAATTATCTAGATTCTAGACCTCATTCTGGCACTACTAATAACTCAGTAGTACAAGTGGGAAATATCCACTAGTCTTATAACAGCCTAGAGAAGTCTAGAGTACATTATTTAGTAGGGAAGACACTGAGGCTCCTTTCTCACTGATATAGGTAACTAGCAATGAAATGCTGATCTAATTTAATTACCAAAGTTGAGAGTTCCTCAGGTCTATCTTGGGTTATTGAGAATTGATGCTCACAATCTGGTAGTTAGCCAGCACAACTCTCAAAGAACTGCAGGAGATACATAAGAATTCAGAGCAGGAATTGGAATTGATTTGTAATGGTAGATGGTATTGGAATACTAACAAACTGTTTACCTGGAGTTTACCTGGAGAGAGTTCTGGGGGTCAACGCCCCCGCGGCCCGGTCTGTGACCAGGCCTCCTGGTGAATCAGAACCTGATCAACCAGGCTGTTACTGCTGGTTGCACGCAATCCAACGTACGAGCCACAGCCTGGCTGATCAGGAACTGACTTTAGGTGTGTCCAGTGCCTGCTTGAAGACTGCCAGGGGTCTTTTGGTAACCCCCCTTATGTATGCTGGGAGGCAGTTGAACAGTCTCGGGCCCCTGACACTTATTGTATTGTCTCTTAACGTGCTAGTGACGCCCCTGCTTTTCATTGGCGGGATGTTGCATCGTCTGCCGAGTCTTTTGCTTTCGTTGTGAGTGATTCTCGTGTGCAAGTTCGGTACTAGTCTCTCTAGGATTTTCCAGGTGTATATAATCATGTATTTCTCCCGCCTGCATTCCAGGGAGTACAGGTTCAGGAAATTCAAGTGCTCCCAGTAACTGAGGTGTTTTATTTCCGTTATGCGCGCCGTGAGAGTTCTCTTTACATTTTCTAGGTCAGCAATTTCACCTGCCTTGAAAGGTGCTGTTAGTGTGCAGCAATATTCCAGCCTAGATAGAACAAGCGACCTGAAGAGTGTCATCATGGGCTTGGCATCCCTAGTTTTGAAGGTTCTCATTATCCATCCTGTCATTTTTCTAGCAGATGCGATTGATACAATGTTATGGTCCTTGAAGGTGAGATCCTCCGACATGATCACTCCCAGGTCTTTGACGTTGGTGTTTCGCTCTATTTTGTGGCCGGAATTTGTTTTGTACTCTGATGAAGTTTTAATTTCCTCATGTTTACCATATCTGAGTAATTGAAATTTCTCATCGTTGAGCTTCATATTGTTTTCTGCAGCCCACTGAAAGATTTGGTTGATGTCCGCCTGGAGCTTTGCAGTGTCTGCAATGGAAGACACTGTCATGCAGATTCGGGTGTCATCTGCAAAGGAAGACACGGTGCTGTGGCTGACATCCTTGTCTATGTCAGATATGAGGATGAGGAACAAGATGGGAGCGAGTACTGTGCCTTGTGGAACAGAGCTTTTCACTGTAGCCGCCTCAGACTTTACTCTGTTGACTACTACTCTTTGTGTTCTGTTTGTGAGGAAATTATAGATCCATCTACCAACTTTTCCTGTTATTCCTTTAGCACGCGTTTTGTGCGCTATTACACCATGGTCACACTTGTCAAAGGCTTTTGCAAAGTCTGTATATATTACGTCTGCATTCTTTTTGTCTTCTAGTGCATCTAGGACCTTGTCGTTGTGATCCAGTAGCTGAGACAGACAGGAGTGACCTGCTCTAAACCCATGTTGCCCTGGGTTGTGTAATTGATGGGTATCTAGATGGGTGGCAATCTTGCTTCTTATGGCCCTTTCAAAGATTTTTATGATATGGGATGTTAGTGCTATCGGTCTGTAGTTCTTTGCTATTGCTTTACTGCCCCCTTTGTGGAGTGGGGCTATGTCTGTTGTTTTTAGTAACTGTGGGACGACCCCCGTGTTAATGCTCCCTCTCCATAGGATGGTAAAAGCTCGCGATATGGGCTTCTTGCAGTTCTTGATGAACACGGAGTTCCATGAGTCTGGCCCTGGGACAGAGTGCATGGGCATGTCATTTATCGCCTGATAAACACAAACAAAAACTGTAATCTCTATTCAAGACGATGTTTCACTTGCACAAGCATATGTGGTAGATTATA
>NW_027199156.1:0-35120 GCF_038502225.1 Cherax quadricarinatus
AAACCATGCACCCAGATATTCCGGGGGAGGGGCACAGGACCTACCCAACTGGCAATAATTTGGGATTTTCCTTTAAGTCTTTTAGGCTTGATGATATGCTCACTTAGAGTCAGATGGGATGGGTCCATGCAGAGAGGGTATCCAAAGATTATGATACTGACCCATTTTTTAAAGTGGTGAGTGTCTGATGGAGGTCGGAGCAGCTTAATATCCCCTTAAGGTGTACTAAGTAGATCATTAATCAGCTCTTTATTCTGTTCCACAAACACAAAGTTGTGTGTGTTTTTCCTAAATTGGATCCTTGAGTTAGGATGCTTGTTTACAGCTTCCATTAGCCATGCACACTTAGCAGGCAGCGGGGTGTTGTCAGGGAAGTTCAGCTTAACACATTCTTCCTTTGAAGAAAGACTTCTTGCAGCCTCTGTGCACCATGGACGTTTAGTGTCACATTGTGTACGAGTCAAGTGAGTCTGACTACGTCTGGAAGCTATCATCATATAACTGGAACAATACACAAATAGGAGAATAAAAATTATGACGAGGTTGTGTACGGAACATCGCCATCAATGCACAAATCAATAGCCTTGACTATCTAGCTAGAATATCTTAGACAAAAAGAAGGTCTAGTATTACCAAATGCTAGTTACTTTAGAGCCAATAATAAAAATATTAAGAAAAGGCTGGAAACACCGACAGGTTAGGTGAGGTAATGTCTGTCAGGAAACAGAACAGGTGTTTCATAAATAACTCGCAGCTGGAACTTTATGGTCATTTGACCGAGATTTTTCGCTCTGTGTATATCAATTTTGTATGTACTTTACTTACAATTTTTGGGATTAAAGTATTATTGGTGCCTAGGTGAAATGCAGCCTCCACACCCTCATGTGAACCTAAAAAAAACCAGCAAGCTGATAGTAAATTGCTATTTCCTTACCACGAAAGAATGTGATATAGGAAAAAAAATCCCTATTGACAAATAAAATTGTGTCTCATCCTCATTAATGTGTTTGAAGTGCATGAGGTACCTCACAGAAGGCCCACTCATGACCACCACAGTGCTAGTCTTTATTAGTCAAAGGAGTCATTCATTCACGAACTTAGATACATATTGTTACTTTTCAAGTCAGTGCGTAAAGGCACTCTCAAGGTGTCATCTGAAGGCTGATACAAACAGTTGTTGATAATAGATAGTTTTTAAACTAGGATACGTAATAATAATATTAGTGTGCAAGGAGCTTGGACTTCCAGTGTGCGTGAGGGTGTTAGAGAGGAGTGAATGGAGACCAATGGTTTTTATGACTTGGTGTACTGTTGGAGTGTGAGCAAAGTAACATTTATGAAGGGACTCAGGGAAACCGGTTACCCGGACTCAACATAGGTGCCTGAAACAGCAAGCATTGCCATGAATGAAGATATGATGGGCTTAATCTGCGTTACCGTGCTGGCCATTTTGCTAGTGTGCATACTAGTGGTCACCGCCAAAATTGTGGTAGTGTATATGGTGAGTTCATATTCCTCTATTTCATCTCTCAACGGATGTATTGGAAACAATATTTTTTTGTGTATATTAGTTTAACCTGTGTTTAAAATTCAAATCGAACACAGGCAGTATGATTTATCTGTAAAATTGCTTTTCTTTTCAAAAGCTTCCCTGTAAATTCATTTTATGGATTTTACAGAGGAACTCCAAGAAGAAGAAGCCAGTGCCTCCTCTAAGACACAAACCCTCCAAATTATCACATTTGGCACACCCCAAAAGCCCTGATACGGTTGGACAGACTACCATCAACGAACGTTATAGCAGGATGAACAATAATGAACAATAACGAGGATCAAAAACATATATATGACGTTATCGACGCGAATGATCAAGTCTCACCCAACAAACAAACTTACGAGAACCTCAAACTACAGTCTTCAGCACTCCCATACCAAAACTTACCCATGGACAGCCAAAATGGCATGATGGTGTCTCCAACTGCAAAACGCATCGCTTCATACCTGGAGCCCAATGATATCCACTCCATGAACCTGGTACAACCCAACACTAAGTCAGCATCTACCAGAAAACCAGCATCATACGTGGAACCCGAAGAGATCAGTCCACTGAATATGGCGCTCTTCAAGGCTGAGCTGGCAGAAGAAGAGAAGCAGAAAAAATGGAAAAGGAACGACAAGAAGAAGCAATGAACAAATTGCAGCAGGAGATGATAAAAAAGAGCATGAAAAAGAAATAAATGTTTAATGTGATGGTGTTTTAGAGGTTCTGACAGAGAAAATTAAGAAGTCAGTAAATACACAAGTAATGGTATTTTTATATTACATGGCATTAATAAGTAATTGTTTAAAGTTATTTTGAATGTTATTCTGGAATAATTTTATACATTTCCATAATATAAAATTAAAGTCAAGTTCGTTCAAACCTGGACGAATTGCTTTTTAATAGTTCAAATAGATTGTTGGGAAAACTCATTCAATTGGTCGAGCCTTTACCAGAAGATTGACTTAATATAAAGCTATATTGGTGCTACTTAATTTTTATATGTAATGTTTTTTTGCCTAACAGTTTCTTTTGTAATGTTTACAGATAATTTATTAATATATTCAGGAAACAAATTTGATTATTTTTGATAAAATAATCTCTCTTGAAGAAGACAAGCCATGAAATAACGACAACACTGGATTTATCATATCCGCTGATATGTAGTTTTTTCCTGAAATGTATTATGAACTCTTATAAACCCAGAGGGGCAGTTAAGAACACTAGTTTTAATGGAAATAACCATAAACGATATCTTCCAGAGACACATCACTGGTGTTTCCAGAGTTACACAAGTCCAGCAGCTTGTTGTCATGTAAATACTTCCATTGTTAGAACAAACTTCACCCGAACCAAAATGTGTTCATTGTATTGCTGTCTGCTTATCAGAAACGTTAATAAAAAGGGAAGAATTAGCATCTTTTACCCAGTTATTATATTAAATGAGGAAACTCACCTTACGGTTGATATTTGTAACTAAGGTCTGCCCAGTCTTTTACTTTCGTAGGGAGTGATTTCTGTGTGCAAATTCGGGACCATTCCTTCTTGGATTTTCCAAGTGTAGATTATGATATATCTCTCTCTCTTGCCTTCCAACGAGTACAAGTCAAGTGCTTCCTAGCGTTCCCAGTAGTTAAGGTGCTTGACAGAACTTATACTTGCAGTAAAGGATCTCTGTACACTCTCTAGATCTGCGATTTCACCTGCTTTGAATGGAGATGTTAATGTACAGCAGTATTCCAGCCTAGAGAGAACAAGTGATTTGAAAAGGATCATCATGGGCTTGGCATCTCTCGTTTTGAAAGTTCTCATTATCCATCCTATCATTTTCTTTGCACGTGCGATCGTGGCACTGTTGTGATCCTTGAAAGTGAGATCCTCAGACATTACTTGGAAAATTGCATTTATCTGTATGTATAATTATGTACATAACAATAAATGAACATAGATAATTATTATTTATCAGTTAGACAAGTAGGAATTTGGGACACCTAGGTCGCAAAAAATGTCCCCCTTCGATACCTACCACTGTCATATCCACAAGTTGCTCTGGACCTATTAATTACATGAATTACACATCACCAGGAATTCTGGTAAATATATAAATTTGTGGACTGTATATTAAAAATAATAAATGGTTATATATATACACAATTACATAACAGAAGGAAAATATATTTTAATATCACTCACCAATTTGACTGGAGATTAATGTATATCATACTCAGAAAACCTCACTCTAACTAAATCTATGAAAATAATGCTGGCCAGAATTATACACAAATCTAGAGAGCTTATCTGAGGTTCCTGGAGCTGTCTTGTCCAATCGTCTGATATCTCAAGTTATGCAGGAATGCACATCCACCAATTTCGCCTCCTATTTGAGAGGTGTCAACACAATTTTAACCTCTAGAGCACGAAAAATTCTTCCCATTACACCAACGTTTTCACAAGATTCAAAACCAAGATGGCGAGTCTCGTCTGCGCCGACGCAGGCTTTCCGTTTTCTATGACATAAATATTATTAAATACAGTATGGCCATCTATTTACATATAAATACTGAATTTCTGGAAAATATATACAGTATTTTCCACACTGCGGCCGGCCGGAGTTCATTGCTAAACGATTCAAATTACTCCTTCCTTTAGGAGATGATTCCAGCCAGTTCTGGCTTGAGTGGCTGTTCTCCTAGTAGGTCTTACTATGATTTCATCTTCCGGCATCACTTGGTCTGCGTTATCTTCCATATCACTCGTGTCACTTTCCCTTAGATTTTCATTTACATTTGATTGAACACCTAATTCCAAGGGAATCAATTTATTAATTGTGCGTAAACTTTCCTGGCCACGACACAACACTTTGACATTCCTGACAACACCTTGTGCATCTGGGTACAATGTCAATACTTTGCCCAGAGGCCACAATGTTCGATGTTGTTCAGTGTCAATTAACACAATGTCACCTGGTTAAATGGTCTGTTGATTTACTGCCTCTGTCGTATATTAAAAGTGTTCACGTAGTGTAAGAAGATATTCCTTACGCCACACATTAGACCAATGATCAATTACTTTATTTAACATTTTAAAGTTATTACACAACACTGCCGCATCATTGTAATCTTCATCACTTTCTTCCGGATTATCTCTATAGACAGGGGCAGCTTCCAATTTCCTTCCACATATTAGGTGAGAAGGTGTTAATACATCTGCATCAGGTGTATCACTCATGTACGAGAGAGGCCTATTATTTATACGATTTTCTGCCTCCACTAACACTGCACAGAATTCTTCCAAATTAATTCTCTTCCGGTGTAGTACTTTGCGGAGACACCTCTTCACTGTGCCTATCAGTCTTTCATACAGCCCCCCCTGCCAAGGGCCTCTAGGAGTAATAAATTTCCAGGTACACCCTCGCTGGGTTAACAGAGATTGAACATCGTTACTATTATTTAATTCTATCAAGTGTTGAGCACCTGCTACAAAATTTGTGGCATTATCCGAAATCATCAACCTCGGACAGGATCTCCTAGCTGCAAATTTTCGAAACAGCTGTATAAACTGTTCTGCAGACAAGTCCTGTGCCACTTCTAAATGAACTGCCCTAGTAGCAGTACAGGTGAACAAACAAACATACACTTTCAGTGGAACACCATTTGACGTACCTGTTAAAATTATTGGACCACTATAGTCTACACCTGTTACATCAAATGGTTTCACTAATTGTACACGCTCCTTTGGCAATGGTGGAGGACCTGGGTACATATAGGATCTGGCATCCACACGGCGACATATTACACAAGATTTAATCACCCTTTTTACACTTTGCCGTCCTTGTGGAATCATGAAAGTTTCCCTAATACAATTTAAGGTATCTTGTACCCCACCATGCATTACATTTTTATGGGCATTTAGAACAATCAAATTTGTTAGATGATGAGTTTTGGGCAGTAAGATAGGGTGTTTAGCATAATCACCCAATTCAGCATTTTGTAACCTACCTCTGCACCTAATTACATCATTCTCTAAATACAGCCCCAATTTCTCTATTATAGAACCTTTCACAATTTTTCTTTCCATCATCAATTTAATCTCATTTCCATAGATTTCCTCCTGTACCCTCTTTATCCAATATTCAAGAGGATGTGAAAACTTATATGAAATATTCATCTTGTTTAGAAATTCAAACACCAACTTAGTTACATTGATCAGTTTGGGTAAAGAAGAATACCTATTTATATCAATGGATAAAGAAGGACAAACTATTGGAGCGGTGGTCACAGTAATTTCAACAGGAGCAATATACGCCTTTTGTACAGGCCAATTAGCTTTATTTACCAACCAGCTCGGTCCTTTAAACCATGATACAGCATTTACAAATTTAGCATAAGGTAAACCTCGAGACAAGAAATCAGCTGGATTCTCCTCACCAGGTATATGATTAAATGTTAACATATGCTGACCCAAACTATTATACTTCTCTTGCATCTGATAAATTTCAGTGACTCTGTTTTGTGCGTACACAATTTTACTGTTTCCATTACGAATCCATTGTAAGGATACCTCATTATCAGACCAAATTACAGTGTCACTAATATTTACCTCCTGCAACTTATTTCTTATATAATTAGCTAATTTGACACCTACATAAATGGCTGTTAATTCCAACTGAGGCAAGGTATGTGATTTAATTGGAGACACTTTAGCCTTAGACATAACAAGAGAAATAACACTATTACATTGAAGGTAAGCAACTGCTCCATATGCCAATTTTGAAGCATCACAAAAAATGTGGAGTACATTTTTCCCATTTGGATTGGCCACCTGGCGTGGGAACTCCAACATTGGAATTTTCTCATAATCACCAATTAATTCATCCCACCTGTTAATGAATTCCTCAGGTAGAATTTCATCCCAAGCACATTTAAGTTTCCATGCTTCCTGAATTAATAATTTCCCTCTTATAGTAAGGGGTGACACTAAACCTAGTGGATCAAAACATTTGGAAACTTCAGCAAGCAAAACTCTCTTAGTTAATTTATTGGGCATACTGTAATTATTAGGTTTTAACATTAACAAATCTCTCTCAGTATCCCAAGTTAATCCCAATACATTACTACATTTTGGCACTTCATCTCCAGGGTAATCTTTACTTATTTTGTCCTTTAATTTGGACGAATTACTATTCCATTCCCTCAGAGGCATATTTGCACTTTGCATTATTTTATTAGCCTCTCCATAAGTCATTAACAGTTCCTCTTCAGTTGACGTCACACCCAGGAAATTGTCCACATAAAATTGTTTGCTCATTACTTTACTCAATGGACTTCCCATACATTTAAGGTGTGCATTTATCGTCGCTTGAAGTAGGAACGGACTGGATGTAGCACCAAATAATACGCTCCTAAAGCGAAAGGTTTTCAGAGGGCTAAGTGGGTCACTAGGATTCTCAGGCCATAAGAAGCGGGTACAATCCCGGTCAGCCTCTTGTAAACCCACTCTTAGGAAAGCTTTACTTATGTCAGCCGTAAAGGCATAATGCTTCACTCTGAAATTTAATAAGATATCTCCTAATTTTTCTGTCAACGACGGACCTGTCATCAAACAGTCATTTAAACTAGGTACATTTTTGTTACTCCTGGCACTACAATTAAACACAATTCTCAGAGGAGTGGTCTTAGAATCCTTCTTCACTCCGTGATGTGGCAAATAGTGACCATAAATTTTGGCTTGCTCAGGAGGTACCTCTTCTATAAATTTATTAATTAACTGCTCAGCAATTATATCATTATAGGCAGTTAACAATTCTGGTGTCTTACTCAGTTCGCGGAGCTGAGCCTTTAATTGTCCATATGCCATTCTGTAATTAGTGGGCAATTCTGGATGGTTCAGTCTCCACGGAAGTCGTACCCAGTATTGTCCAGATTCAAATTTTACATCTCTCAGGTATTGCTCCTGAGTAAAAGAATCGTCTGGACTTTCTTCATTTACATTTATTCCAATGCTGTCTAATTCCCACAATTTATGCACTGGCTCAACACCATCCTCTATGGAAGAATTATACTGGGGTACGATTTCATGAGTAAGACACACAGTTATGGTATTTGTAGTTTCCTCTAGTCATGAATTATTATTACGAGGAATCCTACCATACATTACATGGCCTCCTGCAGTCTTCAAAAGGGTGACACCACATTTCTTTACCATACCCTTTACAAAGGAGGCATAATAGTCACTACCTATCAAAATATTTATTGGGCCTACAGAATCATCACTTACACCAGAAGGTGCTAAATTTACATTATGTGAAAGTCTTTCTGTAGCTTTACTAAGCCCTACTGTAGATATTTTCTCTGGAAGTCTATCTACAATTACTGCATTAACACGTTTTTTCTCATTGCCCAACCTGACAGTTACATAAACAGTGTCATACAATTGAGCCCTTTTATCTGAGAGAAAACCAGATAATTTTAAAGTTGTGGGATCTCCCATCTGTACTTTCATACCATCAAGACATTTACGTTTTATGAAAGTACGCTGGGATCCCTGGTCCAATAATGCAGTTACATTTTTTGATTTATGCCTTTTATCATCAATTTTTACCTGTAACACAGGTAAGGCTACTTCAGCAAAACCATCATTATTAACATTAGCAGCAATTTTTACATTAGCTACTGTTGTGTCAGGATTGTCAACATTATCATTATTATCAACATTATCATATAGACCCTTACACATGACTATATGGTGTCTTCCTTTGTGACATTGATAACAGTTGTTTAATTTGGCATGACAATCCTTTACATTGTGATTACCTAAACATCTGATACATCTGTCAAGTTCCTCCAATCTTTCAACTTTATCATTCCATGAATTGTATGCATTGCAATTCTTAGAAAAATGAGTACCCTTGCAAAAGACAATCTCTCTTTTCTTTGACTGGTTTCTTATTAACTGGGCTACTCTTAGGAGGGTACTTATTCTCAAGTTCCTACCTTGTGGAGAATCATTATTTCTGATTCTCTTTGCTGACTTGATATGCACCTATGTACAACTCTTGTTTTAGGAAATGAATTTTGATTATTAACATTGGGATAATTTTTCCCTTTGTGAAACTTGACAGATACCTCAGAGTTATTATGTGTTGCATCTTTAAAATGAGTTAGTTGGCTGGTCTGCAACTGCACAATTAATTCTTGTAGACCTAGTCTTATTTCCTCCAGACCAAAATAACCTTTGTGATATTTGTTTGAGACCCATTCAAGTGTTTTACAGCTTAATTTATTCTGTACAATGGCACTCAATAACCAGTCTGATTCTTTCAGATTATATTTATTACTTAAAGTTTTGAGAGTGCTCTCCAGTTTAACTCTAAACTGCTGTAAACCTTTGTAAGTGTGATCTGGAGATTTTAAATTAACAATGATATTCACTAGATCCAACCTACTTTCTTCTATATTACCATAAGTGACCTTCAACAAGTCAACTGCTTCTTTGTAAGAATCATCTACATTGGAAAAGGCTTGTATGAGCATGTGAGCATCTCCTCATGTCTGCCCTTTGAGGTAAAATAATTTAGTTACACATGCTAAGTCACTCCTATCATGCACAGCTGCTTTACAAGTAGACCAAAACTCCTCCCAATTTTCTCCAGGATTAAATACAGGTAAACATAATTCTGGGAATAGATTGTTGGAATAGATTGATTTACTGCCTGGTTTACACTTTTAATTTCTTTAAAGCCTGACTTTTACAAGAAAGAATCTTTTCTTCTAATTCATAATACTGGTTAATCATAAGATTTACTTCAGTCTCATCAACACAGTTTACTAACAAATCTCTTTCATATTTGTTATAATATAATTTGTATGAATCATATCTATTCCCCGAAGCATCTAAATGCAATTTTAAATCATAAGTATTCACAGTTTCTTGATTCATTAATTCTAAACATTTATTGTATGCCTTTGTTACATGACCCTTTCTAGTCTGCAATGAAGATGTTTTTGCTTTAAATTCCATGTGTTTGTCTTCTACATTAATTTCCTCATTTTCACCCATGGTGCAATGCATTAAATTCAACTTAATTAATAACACTGATTATGTACTTAATTACGCACTTTATAAAGGTAAATATTACAAATTACCTTTGAATAAATCCTAGCTACTTGAGCTTAGCAATTACATGTAAGAAAATTATAATATAAACTGTAAATATACATTAATATAATGTTAGCTACACTTGAGCTTAGCAATTACACATGTAAGAAAATTAGAATATAAATTTATCAACAAATATAAATTTATCAACAAATTTTGTTGAAAAACAGAAAAAGTTTTGGAGTAAGATTAACAAGCTAAGGAAGCCTAGAGAACAAATGGATTTGTCAGTTAAAAATAGGAGAGGAGAGTTATTAAATGGAGAGTTAGAGGTATTGGGAAGATGGAGGGAATATTTTGAGGAATTGTTAAATGTTGATGAAGATAGGGAAGCTGTGATTTCGTGTATAGGGCAAGGAGGAATAACATCTTGTAGGAGTGAGGAAGAGCCAGTAGAGTGTGGGGGAAGTTCGTGAGGCAGTAAGTAAAATGGAAGGGGGTAAGGCAGCCGGGATTGATGGGATAAAGATAGAAATGTTAAAAGCAGGTGGGGATATAGTTTTGGAGTGGTTGGCATAATTATTTAATAAATGTATGGATGAGGGTAAGGTACCTAGGGATTGACAGAGAGCATGCATAGTTCCTTTGTATAAAGGCAAAGGGGACAAAAGAGAGTGCAAAAATTATATGGGGTTAAGTCTGTTGAGTATACCTGGTAAAGTGTATGGTAGAGTTATTATTGAAAGAATTAAGAGTAAGACGGAGAATAGGATAGCAAATGAACAAGGAGGCTTTAGGAAAGGTAGGGGGCGTGTGGACCAGGGGTTTACAGTGAAACATGTAAGTGAACAGCATTTAGATAAGGCTAAAGAGGTCTTTGTGGCATTTATGGATTTGGAAAAGGCATATGACAGGGTGGATAGGGGGGCAATGTGGCAGATGTTGCAGGTGTATGGTATAGGAGGTAGGTTACTGAAAGCAGTGAAGAGTTTTCACGAGGATAGTGAGGCTCAAGTTAGAGTATGTAGGAAAGAGGGAAATTATTTCCCAGTAAAAGTAGGCCTTAGACAAGGATGCGTGATGTCACCGTGGTTGTTTAATGTATTTATAGATGGGGTTGTTAGAGAAGTAAATGCGAGGGTCTTGGCAAGAAGCATGGAGTTAAAAGAAAAAGAATCACACATAAAGTGGGAGTTGTCACAGTTGCTCTTTGCTGATGACACTGTGCTCTTTGGAGATTCTGAAGAGAAGTTGCAGAGATTGGTGGATGAATTTGGTAGGGTATGCAAAATAAGAAAATTAAAAGTGAATACAGGAAAGAGTAAGGTTATGAGGATAACAAAAAGATTAGATGATGAAAGATTGGATATCGGATTGGAAGGAGAGAGTATGGAGGAGGTGAATGTATTCAGATATTTGGGAGAGGACGTGTCAGCGGATGGGTCTATGAAAGATGAGGTGAATCATAGAATTGATGAGGGGAAAAGGGTGAGCTGTGCACTTAGGAGTCTGTGGAGACAAAGAACTTTGTCCTTGGAGGCAAAGAGGGGAATGTATGAGAGTATAGTTTTACCAACGCTCTTATATGGGTGTGAAGCATGGGTGATGAATGTTGCAGCGAGGAGAAGGCTAGAGGAAGTGGAGATGTCATGTCTGAGGGCAATGTGTGGTGTGAATATAATGCAGAGAATTTGTAGTTTGGAAGTTAGGAGGAGGTGTGGGATTACCAAAACTGTTGTCCAGAGGGCTGAGGAAGGGTTGTTAGGTGGTTCGGACATGTAGAGAGAATGGAGCGAAACAGAATGGCTTCAAGAGTGTATCAGTCAGTAGTGGAAGGAAGACGTGGTAGGGGTCGGCCTAGGAAAGGTTGGAGGGAGGGGGTAAAGGAGGTTTTGTGTGCGAGGGGCTTGGACTTCCAGCAGGCATGCGTCAGCGTGTTTGATTGGAGTGAATGGAGACAAATGGTTTTTAATACTGGACGTGCTGTTGGAGTGTGAGCAAAGTAACATTTATGAAGGGGTTCAGAAAAACCGGCAGGCCAGACTTGAGTCCTGGAGATGGGAAGTACAGTGCCTGCACTCTGAAGGAGGGGTGTTAATGTTGCAGTTTAAAAACTGTAGTGTAAAGCACCCTTCTGGCAAGACAGTGATGGAGTGAATGATGGTGAAAGTTTTTCTTTTTCGGGCCACCCTGCCTTGGTGGGAATCGGCCAGTGTGATAAATAAAAAAAATAATATAATCTTAGCCAGACTTGGCTTAGCAAAATTAATATTATACACACTAATATAAATCCTAGCCAGACTTTGGCTTAGCAAAATTAATATTATACAAATTCACTAATATAAATCTTTGCCAGAATTTTACTTAGCAAAATTAATATTATGCACACTAATATAAATCCTAGCCAGGCTTGGTTTAGCAAAATTATTATATAATTACACTAATATAAATCTTGGCCAAAATTTGGCTTAGCAAAATTAATATTATACATATACACTAATATAAATCCTTTCCAGGCTTTGCTTAGCAAAATTAATATTAAACATATACATTAATATAAATCTTTGCCAGAATTTGACTTAGCAAAATTAATATTATACACACCAATATAAATCCTAGCCAGGCTTTGGCTTAGCAAATTTAGTATTGTAATAAGTATAATCCACTACTCATTAAGTAAATTTGTGGACCTAACATCCACCTCCTCCTGTCATTTCACATATAATTATTAAGTAATTAATTCACTAATTAATGACTTCACTAATTACATCTGGTTCGAAGGACCAACTGGCAACTAATTGTGGAAAATAAAATTTACCTGGATGTAACTCATAAGGCACATACCAGTAAATTGTAACGAAGATAATTATTATTTATCAAAGTTACATAGACAAGTAGGAATTTTGGGACACCTAGGTCTCAAAAAATATCCCCCTTCGATGCCTACAACTGTCATATCCACAAGTTGCTCTAGATCTATATTAATTGCAAATGAAATATACATTACCAAGAATTATGGTAAACACTATTATAAATTTGTGGCCTGTATGTTAAAATTAATAAATGATTGCTGGCCAGAATTATACACAAATTTAGAGAGCTTATCTGAGGTTCCTGGAGCTGTCTTGTCCAGTCGTCTGATATCTCAAGTTATGCAGGACTGCACATCCAACAATTTCGGCTCCTATTTGAGAGGTGTCAACCCAATTTTAACCTCTAGAGCAGTTGGTTGTGGCAATGTTGGTTGTGGTAATGTTGGTTGTGGTAATGTTGGTTGTGGTAATGTTTGTGGCAATGTTGGTTGTGGTAATGTTGGTTGTGGTAATGTTGGTTGTGGTAATATTGTTTGTGGCAATGTTGGTTGTGGCAATGTTGGTTGTGGTAATGTTTGTGGCAATGTTGGTTGTGGTAATGTTGGTTGTGGTAATGTTGGTTGTGGTAATGTTGGTTGTGGTAATGTTTGTGGCAATGTTGGTTGTGGTAATGTTTGTGGCAATGTTGGTTGTGGTAATGTTGGTTGTGGTAATGTTGGTTGTGGTAATGTTGGTTGTGGTAATGTTTGTGGCAATGTTGGTTGTGGTAATGTTTGTGGCAATGTTGGTTGTGGTAATGTTGGTTGTGGTAATGTTGGTTGTGGTAATGTTGGTTGTGGTAATGTTGGTTGTGGTAATGTTGGTTGTGGTAATGTTGGTTGTGGTAATGTTGGTTGTGGTAATGTTGGTTGTGGTAATGTTGGTTGTGGTAATGTTGGTTGTGGCAATGTTGGCTGTGGTAATGTTGGTTGTGGCAATGTTGATTGTGGCAATGTTGTTTATGACAATGGTGGTTATGGCAATATTCTAAGAGTTCAATCCTACTTTTGAACGCTTACCTGGCAAGTCAAATGTAGTCGCAGATGCCTTATCGCGACATGTTAGTATAGTAACTGCAGACCCTCCATTTAGTGCTGAAGATGTAAAGAATGCTCAGCGAACAGATCCCATGTGGTCTGGTGTGATTCGATTCCTGCTCCAGTAAGTTCTTATTCTGACTGTGAAGCCACCAGCAACCATCAGTGACTTTGTCATGAACCAAGAATTACTGTATCGCACAGCCTAGTTGGGTACTCCTAGCAGAAGAGTATACCAGTTAGTAATTCCAGTCACTAGTGAATGTAGCCTTACAGCTAGTTCACGATGTACCAGGTGTTGCACACCCTGGTATGGATCGTTCAGTAAAACAAGCCAGATTGAAATACTTTTGGCTTCGTATGACAACTAATATTTCTGAGTATGTTAAGAAATGTAGTGTCTGCATGCAACATAAAGGTAATGTTGATGGTCCTAACCCAATCCAAGTGTATCCAACTACTAGCGAACCATGGGAAAGAGTTGCGCTAGATCTGTTAACTAATTTCCAGTGTTCCTTCCAGGGCAACAAACATCTGTGGGTTATGGTAGACCATTTCACCAGATATTGTGAGTTAGTTCCTATTGCAGATAAAACTGCTGAGACAGTAGCTAAAGCGTTTAAAGAACGCATTATCTGCAGGCATACCACCCCTAAGTCCCTAGCAACAGATAATGGAGGTGAATTCTGTAATGAGATTCTTGAAAATTTGTGTACTTTGTACAAGATCTCTAAATCCACCATTGTTCCTCATCATCCTGCCAGCAATGGGTTAGCGGAACGAACCAATAAGAAAGTACTTGATGTCTTGAGAGCCACTATCAATCCCAACAGTGAAACTTGGGATGAAGTTATACCTGATGTTCAGTGTGCCATAAATTCTGCTTACAATGTTTCTATAGGTGACACTCCACATTATGCATTGTACGGTGTAGATAAACGTTTGCCTTATGAGTTGTTATATTCTAATCCGAAACCAAATTACAACCCTGATGATTTCATAGCAACTCGTACCAGCTTAGCTCAAAGTGTTTTTAGAAGAATCCGTGAAACACTTCATAAATCAACAGCAGAATTTACAAGAGTCGCAAACACTCGAGCAAAGCCGTCCAAAATTACAGTAGGTTCGAGAGTTATGTTGACTAACTTTAACAAAACGTCTGCAATGCCTAAGCTCGATCAGAAGTTTATTGGTCCTTATCAAGTAGTTGAACATATCAATGACAATAAGCATAAGGTTAGAGAAATTAGTACTGGTCACTATAAAGAATCGCATTTAAATCATATGTAGTATGCAATGATAATGATGTTCCTACCCAGACTAATGTGACAGACTCTGACAATCCTCCTGACTCTGTACTCTCTACCTCTGATACTCAGTCAGATGATCAACATGAATGTCGTTATTAACGTACACGACAGGTATTGAGAAATCCTCAAGTATCATTTTTAACTACCACTTCAGATCTGCCTCAACCACGGCATGAGTTAGCCAATGCAATAGAGTTTGATCCTCCCAGAGATGATACCCATTCTGCATATGTAAATCTCACCCTAGAAGAGTTGGGGTTAAATGCAAATAACCTTTATAGATGAATAATATAGTTTACAATGCATTTCTATTGTCTGCTATAATATCAAGAATTTTTTTTTGTGTGTGTGTGTGTTCACGTTCTCTCTGAATTCTGAAATTTAACAGTCTAGATTTGAGTGCACCAAGTCTGCCTTTTCTGTTAAACAATTCTTTCTTTGTACATATTCCTTCCTCAGAATCCATAGATCACATGAATACAGATCGATCAATCAATTTTTTTTTATCACTTCTATTGTGTAATCCCAATATCATACATTGTAATGCATTACAACAAGTTCCATTACAACAAGTTCCATTACAACAAGTTCCATTACAACAAAATCAATTACAACAAGTTCCATTACAACAAGATCAATTACAACAAGTTCCATTAGAGTAAGTTACATTAGCTTCCATTCCGATATTCTTCTTATGTATGTTATAATGTTCAATTGTTGTGTACTTTGACACTGTATAGCATCAGCCCCTAGCTGTACGCCTGTTGCCTCTAGCTTGTATTAGCTGTATGTCGGGACACCATACATTAGCGTCACCGAGCTCTCAGTAGTATCAGTTTCTCAGTAGTATCAGTTACCAGTAACCAGTTACTAGTGTCGGTAGTAATGACTCATAGCAACCATCTGCATGAATCACCGACTGTTATCACTGTTACAGCTGACCTAACATGATGTGAATGCGGCTCACCCTCTAGGCACCACTGTGAGTCAGTTCAAGTGAGACGTTAGGAGAGTCGGCAGGTCAGGCTTTGCTGCTCCCTGTATATTCCGTCTAATATACGTACTTAACGTCCTATGAGTGTTTATTACCCAATCCACGTTTCGAACCCCACGTGACAATGTTGGTTGTGCCAGTGTTGGCTGTGGTTATGGTAATAGTGGTTGTGGCAATCTTGGTTATGGCAATGGTGGTTATGGTAATGGTGGTTATGGTAATGGTGGTTATGGTAATGGTGGTTATGGTAATGGTGGTTATGGCAATGGTGGTTATGGCAATGGTGGTTATGGCAATGATGGTGGTTGAAGGGAAAGTGTAGAAAAGTCTGGTTAGTTAACATTTACTGAGTTAGTGTCTTAGTGTAGCGCTTCACACAGTGTTCTGCACAGTGTCAAGTCTATTGCTCTAGTACGAAGTAATTTCAAAATTTTTAATGTGTAAATTATAAAGTATGATAAATGATAATGGGAGCCCTTTGATTGAACTTTGTATAGAAAGGGGTTTAGTTATAGGTAATACATATTTTAAGAAAAAGAGGATAAATAAGTATACACGATATGATGTAGGGCGAAATGACAGTAGTTTGTTGTTTATAAACTAAAAGAGGAGGCAGTTAGGGTAAGATATAAACAGCTATTGGAGGATAGATGGGCTAATGAGAGCATAGGCAATGGGGTCGAAGAGGTATGGGCTAGGTTTAAAAATGTAGTGTTAGAGTGTTCAGCAGAAGTTTGTGGTTACAGGAAAGTGGGTGCAGGAGGGAAGAGGAGCGATTGGTGGAATGATGATGTAAAGAGAGTAGTAAGGGAGAAAAAGTTAGCATATGAGAAGTTTTTACAAAGTAGAAGTGATGCAAGGAGGGAAGAGTATATGGAGAAAAAGAGAGAAGTTAAGAGAGTGGTGAAGCAATGTAAAAAGAGAGCAAATGAGAGAGTGGGTGAGATGTTATCAACAAATTTTGTTGAAAATAAGAAAAAGTTTTGGAGTGAGATTAACAAGTTAAGAAAGCCTAGAGAACAAATGGATTTGTCAGTTAAAAATAGGAGAGGAGAGTTATTAAATGGAGAGTTAGAGGTATTGGGAAGATGGAGGGAATATTTTGAGGAATTGTTAAATGTTGATGAAGATAGGGAAGCTGTGATTTCGTGTATAGGGCAAGGAGGAATAACATCTTGTAGGAGTGAGGAAGAGCCAGTTGTGAGTGTGGGGGAAGTTCGTGAGGCAGTAGGTAAAATGAAAGGGGGTAAGGCAGCCGGGATTGATGGGATAAAGATAGAAATGTTAAAAGCAGGTGGGGATATAGTTTTGGAGTGGTTGGTGCAATTATTTAATAAATGTATGGAAGAGGGTAAGGTACCTAGGGATTGGCAGAGAGCATGCATAGTTCCTTTGTATAAAGGCAAAGGGGATAAAAGAGAGTGCAAAAATTATAGGGGGATAAGTCTGTTGAGTGTACCTGGTAAGGTGTATGGTAGAGTTATAATTGAAAGAATTAAGAGTAAGACGGAGAATAGGATAGCAGATGAACAAGGAGGCTTTAGGAAAGGTAGGGGGTGTGTGGACCAGGTGTTTACAGTGAAACATATAAGTGAACAGTATTTAGATAAGGCTAAAGAGGTCTTTGTGGCATTTATGGATTTGGAAAAGGCGTATGACAGGGTGGATAGGGGGGCAATGTGGCAGATGTTGCAAGTGTATGGTGTAGGAGGTAGGTTACTGAAAGCAGTGAAGAGTTTTTACGAGGATAGTGAGGCTCAAGTTAGAGTATGTAGGAAAGAGGGAAATTTTTTCCCAGTAAAGGTAGGCCTTAGACAAGGATGTGTGATGTCACCGTGGTTGTTTAATATATTTATAGATGGGGTTGTAAGAGAAGTAAATGCGAGGGTCTTGGCAAGAGGCGTGGAGTTAAAAGATAAAGAATCACACACAAAATGGGAGTTGTCACAGCTGCTCTTTGCTGATGACACTGTGCTCTTGGGAGATTCTGAAGAGAAGTTGCAGAGATTGGTGGATGAATTTGGTAGGGTGTGCAAAAGAAGAAAATTAAAGGTGAATACAGGAAAGAGTAAGGTTATGAGGATAACAAAAAGATTAGGTGATGAAAGATTGAATATCAGATTGGAGGGAGAGAGTATGGAGGAGGTGAACGTATTCAGATATTTGGGAGTGGACGTGTCAGCGGATGGGTCTATGAAAGATGAGGTGAATCATAGAATTGATGAGGGAAAAAGAGTGAGTGGTGCACTTAGGAGTCTGTGGAGACAAAGAACTTTGTCCTTGGAGGCAAAGAGGGGAATGTATGAGAGTATAGTTTTACCAACGCTCTTATATGGGTGTGAAGCGTGGGTGATGAATGTTGCAGCGAGGAGAAGGCTGGAGGCAGTGGAGATGTCATGTCTGAGGGCAATGTGTGGTGTGAATATAATGCAGAGAATTCGTAGTTTGGAAGTTAGGAGGAGGTGCGGGATTACCAAAACTGTTGTCCAGAGGGCTGAGGAAGGGTTGTTGAGGTGGTTCGGACATGTAGAGAGAATGGAGCGAAACAGAATGACTTCAAGAGTGTATCAGTCTGTAGTGGAAGGAAGGCGGGGTAGGGGTCGGCCTAGGAAGGGTTGGAGGGAGGGGGTAAAGGAGGTTTTGTGTGCGAGGGGCTTGGACTTCCAGCAGGCATGCGTGAGCGTGTTTGATAGGAGTGAATGGAGACAAATGGTTTTTAATACTTGACGTGCTGTTGGAGTGTGAGCAAAGTAACATTTATGAAGGGATTCAGGGAAACCGGCAGGCCGGACTTGAGTCCTGGAGATGGGAAGTACAGTGCCTGCACTCTGAAGGAGGGGTGTTAATGTTGCAGTTTAAAAACTGTAGTGTAAAGCACCCTTCTGGCAAGACAGTGATGGAGTGAATGATGGTGAAAGTTTTTCTTTTTCGGGCCACCCTGCCTTGGTGGGAATCGGCCGGCCGGTGTGATAATAAAATAAAAATAATATATATATATATATATATATATATATATATATATATATATATATATATATATATATATATATATATATATATAGGAGGCTGCCATAGTGAAGAGCTCTGTTCCACAAGGCACAGTACTCTCCCCCATCCTGTTCCTCATCCTCATATCAGACATAGAGATATAACCCACAGCACCGTATTATCCTTTGCAGATGATACTAGGATCTGCATGAGGCTGTCATCTATTGAGGACACGGTTAACCTCCAAGAAGATATAAACCAATGGCAACGGAAAACAATACGATGTTCAATGAAGACAAATTCCAACTACTCCGTTATGGAAAACTGGAGGAGATAATAACTAGAACAGAGTATACTACAAACTCTGGCCATATAATGGAGCGGAAAAATAATGTGAAGGACCTGGGATCACAACAGTGCCACAATCACAACTGCAAAGAAAATGATAGGCTGGATGAGAACGTTCAAAACAAGAGATGCCAAGCCAATGATCCTTTTCAAATCACTTGTCCTCTCTTGGCTGGAATGCAGGCGAAATTGCAGATCTAGAGAGTGTACAGAGATCCTTTACTGAGCGGCAGCGGCAGCAACGGTATCCTACCAGCTCTTCTTTCTCAAAAAACATCGCTCATCAAAACTTGTGATGGCCTAAGTGAAAGTTCAACTACATGAACCCACGTAGACCACAACATGACCCAAGAATACTAAGAATGTAACCCAAATCTTGACAAAATTAGAAGATCTAAGGAAGACAGCCCTGCTAACCCAAACACTGCCTCCGCTGCCAGACAACCACTTAACCCAAGCTCCGAGAAAACAAGCCTTCTCCTCCATTGCTACACAGTATCTACTTCAGTGATACTATGAAAGGATATCGCAGAAGAAACAACACCAGTAATAAAAGAATAACAGCAAGGACCCTAGAACTCAACTTGTCTACCCAGCAGGACGCCGGTGTATCATCAACCCCCCTCACCACCGCCACCCAGGGAACAACAACAACAACAACAACAAACATGGCTGACTCCCCCTCCAACTCCACTCCCTTCAAAGGATTCACCCATGATAACTCAGGTATGATTATTCCTGACAATATCAAGGACTACATCGTTGCTCTAGAAAATGAAATCAAAGATATCAAAGCAACACTCGAGCGACGAGAATCCAAGATAACCAACCTCGAGAATAAGATCCAAAACCTTGAAGAGAAGATTACATCGGGAAGTGTTGACACAGAAAATACTCTAAAAGCAGCTATAGCCAGTCACACTGAGCAAATAACAACAATAAATATGAAGGTTGAAGAAGCAATCAAGGACTGGAATCAGAACATGCACACTCGACTAAATGAATACCTTGATTTCCAAGACGACAAAACTGAACAAGATAAGTTGTCTGATGCAGTTATAATAAACAGTCCACACATTCCTAGTGACATAACACAAGCACAGTGCAAAGAAACTGCTATCAGGATAATACAGAACCACGTACAAGTCATCGTGCAAAACAATGAAATCAAAGAAACACGTTTGCTAGGAAAACCAGGAAGTAAACACAGTATAATGATCCGACTTCATTCATACGATAAAAGAAAGGACCTAATTAAATCAGCAATTACAATGAAAAATGGAGTGTACATAAATGAGTGTCTAACAAAAAAACGTCAAAACCTTCTGTTCAGGCTGAGAAAACTTAAACAGGAAAACAAAATACATCAGTGTTTCACGCGAGATGGGAAAATACTAGTAAGGAAAACATCAACAGGACAACAATATACCATCTCAAATGAACACGATTTCTCTACCTTCCTTAGAAAAGCTGACATTTCTGTAACAGATTAGATAAGTGCCCTTAATACATATATACGTGTGGTGCATATAGTGTACGTTACTATTATATTGTACATTATTATTTTTATTATTTTTCATCACTAGCTAATGCCAACTACCTCCAATACTCTATACTTCTTTCTTACTGCTATTAATTGCTCATAATTTTAAATTACAAGTCAAATCTTACTCCAAATTAATAATATTCATTATTCTTACCTGTCCATTTAATTTTGTTTATCACTACTTGTTTTTTAGTCACTTTTCATTGTGTATGCAATTAGTGTATATTCCAATTACTTTTTTGCAAGTACCAAAACTATCTTTTGCTAGCTAGTACCAACTACCTCATTTTTTTTACTTTTATTGTGCAATAAACTGCTCAATTTATTTAATATTACAAATCAGATCTTACTCCTAAACCAATATTATTTCATAGTGACTATCTGTCCATTTAACTTTGTTTACCATTACTTAATTTTAGTCCCTTATATATTTTCTCCTTTATTTTAGCTTTATATAACTACCCTAGTTTATATATTCACAATTGTTAAAATAATCAAGGTGCTATTCTCAGGTGCTAAAGTAGAATAAGTTCACAATTTTGCCATTATATTCCAAAGCTCATTTATTTGATTACCACTTTATTGTTCACCACAACTTATATTAGTCCCTTTTATATTATATTATTTTATACTATAATTCTAACTTTAAAGAATTACCTTTAAAGTACTACCTACTTCATATTCCCAAGCTCCAATTTTACACTTTATTTTATAGTACATTTATTGTACCTTTATACTATCATATTCCCAAGCTCCTTTTCCTTTTATTTATAGTACTACCTACTATCATCACTTTATTTGATCATCACTTTATTTGTATTAGTCCCTTTTATATTGTCTCCTTTATTTTAGCTTAATAAAAAAAAAAAAAAAAAAAAAAAAAACTACCTTAGCTCATTATTTTACATTTGTTAAATAATTCAGGTGCTATTTTTTAGCTTAAGACTATTTACTTTGTTTTATACTTAATTCTAACTATAGATTCACTACAAATCTTATGATTACAAGCATTGATCCTGATACCAACCTCTTATTTAATGACTTAAATGAATCAAACAGTTACTGTAATTACTACACTGCAGAACAATCAAAGGCACTTCTCAGTGCCAACAACAACATAACTATCTTTAACTACAATATCAGATCTTTAAGCAAGCATTACGATGACCTCATAGCATTACTAAATTCCTTACATGCCAATATGTCCATCATTACACTAACTGAAACCTGGCTAAAGCCTGATAGTACAGATGTCTATGCCATTCCTGGTTACACAGCCATACACAACTGTAGGCCAGACCAACAAGGGGGTGGCACAGCCATATACTACTCAGACCAACTAGAATGTATCACTAATACTTGCACAAGGGATGAACATGGGGAATATATAATAGCTAAATTCAAATCCAAATACCTACAAAAACCTCTCACATTGATAAACATCTACAGAGTTCCACAGTCAAACATTAGCCAATTTAGTCAAAACCTAGGAAGTATGATAACTGATGCACGCATGAACAAAGATCACTTACTACTCTCAGGTGACTTCAATATAAATCTCCTGCAAGACCAGGACCCACACGTTACTGAATTCACAAACACAATGAGTAACTGTATGTTGCTACCAACAGTAACAAAACCTACAAGAGTTACAGAGACTAGTGTTTCCCTACTTGACCACATCTGGACCAACACCATATCCCCTTTAAAATCAGGCATAATTACAGATAATACCACAGACCACTACCCTACTTTCCTCATAACAACTCTTGGTAAATTACCCCAAGACACTACTAAAGTCACCTTCAGACTTCACAATGAGGCAGCCATTAATAACTTCACAACAGCAGTAGCAAACATTGACTGGCACACTGAGCTAGAAATCTATACAGATATTGACGAATGTATTAATAATTTTCTAAAAAAGACCCAATACCTCTATAACAAGCACTGCCCTAAAAAAACTAAACAGATGACAGCTAAGAGACTGAACAGTCCCTGGCTAACACCCAGCATTCTCAAATCCATAAATACAAAACACCAATATGAAAAACAGTACAGAATGGGTCACATAACCAGAGACCAAACAAAACGTTACTCGTCAATCCTAACCAGCCTGATAAGAAGGGCAAAAAAATTGTATTATGAGAACAGATTATCCAACTTACGAGGTGATATAAAAAAGACCTGGAAAACCCTATCAGAAATTCTGGGAACAAAAAAGATATCACGAAATAGCGAAATAAAATTAGCAAAATCAGATGAACCCCAACTCCCACCAACAGAAACAGCAAACAGACTCAATGATTTCTTCTCCACTATAGGACAAAACCTTGCCAATAAAATCCCAAGCTCAGATACCCCACCAAATGACTACCTCACCGGCAACTACCCGAACACACTGTTCCTAGCTCCGACTAACCCATACGAAGTCTCCCTTATTATCAACGCACTAAAAAACAAGGCAGGAGATTTAAATACCTTACCACCCTTTATATACAAAAAAGTGTCACAAGTGCTATCACCAATCATTGCAACACTCTTTAACAAATCCATTGAATCCTCCACCTTCCCTACAGTACTCAAAATAGCAAGGGTCACCCCGATCCACAAAGGAGGAGACCAAACAGAGTTGAATAACTATAGGCCAATATCCAACTTACACCCTCTCTCAAAAATCTTCGAAAAATTAATTCATAAACGAATCTACTCCTACCTTATCTCCCAAAACATACTCAACCCCTGCCAATTTGGATTCAGGCCTAATAAAAATACTAATGATGCTATTATACACATGCTAGAACATATATACACTGCAATAGAGAAAAAAGAAGTCCCACTGGGGATCTTCATTGACTTACGTAAAGCTTTTGATACAGTTGACCATGACTTGCTCCACGTAAAATTGTCACACTATGGTATAAGAGGGCACTCCCTCAACTACCTCAAGTCATACCTCAGCAACAGAAGCCAATATGTGTACGCAAATGGGGCAAACTCTTCTGCACAACCAATTACAGTTGGTGTCCCACAGGGAAGTGTCCTTGGCCCTCTTCTCTTTCTCCTATACATAAATGACCTTCCAAATGCTTCGCAATTACTCAAACCCACACTATTTGCAGATGACACTACATACGTCTTCTCTCACCCGAGCCCAGTCACGCTAGCCAATACTGTAAATACCGAATTACAGAAAATATCTACCTGGATGAGGACTAACAAACTTACACTAAACATTGACAAAACCTACTTCATTCAGTTTGGTAACAGAGCTACAGATGTCCCTCTTAACATAATGATAAACGGATCACCTATCACAAAGCTAACAGAGGGAAAATTCTTAGGAATCCACCTTGATAATAGACTCAAATTTCATACACATATACAACAAATTTCTAAGAAAATTTCCAAGACTGTAGGCATACTATCGAAGATACGGTACTATGTTCCACAGTCAGCCCTCCTGGCCCTATATCACTCTCTTATTTACCCCTATCTCACCTATGGAATTTGTGCATGGGGCTCAACAACAATTAACCATCTCAGACCACTAATTACCCAACAAAAGGCTGCAGTTAGAATGATAACAAATTCTCACTACAGGCAGCACACTCCACCAATATTCAATACACTAAACCTACTCACCATACAAAACATCCATACTTATTACTGCACCTATTACATACATAGAACACTTAACTCTGATATTAACCCTCCCCTCAAACATCTCCTTGCCAACCTCAACAGAACACATGACCATAACACAAGGCACAGATCACTCTTTGATGTTCCTCGTGTCCATCTCACACTATGCAAAAACTCAATGCACATAAAAGGCCCTAAAATCTGGAATTCATTACCTGTAAATATAAAAGAAACACTACCTGTTTATAAATTCAAGTCTCTTCTCAAAGATCACTTACTCACCCAAAACCAAATAAATACTGAATAACTGAACCTTATAAATTGTATATCTTAAATGTTTCTCACAATTATATCACATAAATGTTAAACCTAAAACCCAATCTAACTTTATTATTTTTTAAATACACTACCTAACAAAATACTCCATTCGACTGAATGTACAACAATGCATGCAACCATATGACCTGTCTTTGTAATACACACTTGTGCTTTATAGTATCTGTTTACATTAATGTTTTATCACTGATTTCATCATTGCTTAGTTAATCTTAAGTTAATTTTAAGCCAGCCCGTAATGCTATGCATAGTATAAGTGGCTTTGGCATGCTGCTCTTATCTGTATTTTTTTTGTACCTCTGTATGTGTGCTCAAATTTAAAAAATAAAATAAATAAATAAATAAATAAATAAATACTTTCTATATAGTAGTATATCACTGATGTCAGTTATGGTCTTTATACCTTGTACATGTACTTGTAGTGAATAAAGATATTATTATATTGTTATTATTGTAGAGGTGTACTCTCTCTTAGGTCCGTGTGAGTTAGTGTGTTGGTGGGTAGTGGGTAATGAGTGTGGCAGTGACGCGAGGTCTGTGAGAGTGAGTGTGCGGGTTGATCCCTGGCCACTGGGATGAGGAAGAGAGTTAATGGAAGCACTCAGTCACTTGTTAACCACTGTTGCGGAAGCATCTCTATTACACATATTTTTTCCCCTATGCAACTCTCATCTTGCGTGTCTCGAAATCAACAGCTATCAATGTCGGACAGGAATACGGTCAATGTTTCGCTACTGTGCGGTGCTTGATAGATGTCAGCGATGCCCATGTAATCTCCCCGCCAGGCCTCCACCACGCTTAATGAGAAATAATTGTCAAAAATGTATAGACAGTACCTGTGAATGAAGTGTGACTATGTGGTGTTGGAGAGTGTGTGTAGTGGTGCTGTGGTGTGTCCTGCCAGTCCTCACACGCATCACTGTAGACTGTGATGCTGTCTGTATTCAGGTGAGATCAACGTCACTGCATAACTGAAACTAACCCCCCTCCCTACGGGTTTAGCGCTTTTCCCCATTAGAAGTGCATGACTGGAAGTGTAACTCTCAGAGAAGTGGCAAACGGTTTATCTCCTTATCCCAGTCAGAATTTTATGAAATATCATTCCTAAGTTGGTTATTGGCATTACGTACAACAGAATTTGTCAACTAGACGCAGTTTCCATCTGCCAAGTGTGTAAATTCAGTCCGTCAAATTACTTTTCAATGTCTTGTATATATATATTCCTATACGTTATTCCAGTATAAAGCCATAATAATATGCTAGACTTGCCTAGCATGGGCCAGTAGGCCTACTGAAGTGCTCCTTTCATATGTTTTTATATTGACAAAGATCATAATAACATGCTAAGAAATTACATATATTAATGGAGATATACTGACAACATGCTAAATCTACATATATTAACGGAGACAATAATAGCATATTAGGAAATCTACATACATTAACAGGCCATAATAAGATGCTAAGAGATCTTTATATACTGACGGAGACCATAATAACATGCTAAGCAAAAAAAATTAATTAGGTACAGGTGCACATAAGTACAATTATCATACATAGTTTAACGTGTGTAAATTTACCCTAGCCGACTAAATTTACTCTTTCCACATAACCAACTCCAGAGTTCCATAAGACTCCTCCCAGCTAATACAAGAGACACAAGGATTTATATACAGCTTAGTTTGTGTTGTTTTCAGCGTATATACGATGCGAGATTAATTTTTTTCGGAATGAAAGTGTTCTGGACTGGTAGTGTACAGGTTACGTGTGGCTTTGATGATCCTCGTGTAGTCGATAGGCTTTAAATTCCTCATTAACCAACAACCCAATAGACCAAAATTTTGTGAGGCAGTTTCGTGCAAAGCTTAATTGCGTATAATGTCGTTCAAAGGTGAGTATTTCTTAAGCTAATCTTCCAGCTAAACATTGTGAAACAGTCTTGCTCTGTTAGCTTACTTGTCCGCATTATCCCTTCGTTAATGCTAGATCACATTAACCAGATTGCATTAAACAAATAAAATTAACCAGATTATATTAGCCAAATCACATGAATGAGATTATATTAGTCAAATCATATTAACTAGCTTATGCTAACCAAATCACATTAACAGAATTAAATTAACCAAATCACATTAACCAGAGTACACTAACGAAGTGACACTAACTAGATTACATTCACTAGATAACACTAACTAAATCATATTAACCAGATTACATTAATCAGATTACATTTACCAGATTACATTCACCAAATTACATTTATCAGATTACATTAACAAAATAACTGAATCACTTGCCGGATTACATTCACTTGGATTTGTTTATCAGTAGGTATGCACAATCTCCCGGTTATACATGGGTTTCCGAGGAGCAAAATGAGGCTTCGCTATGGACTTTGGGCCCCTCAAGGGAGGTTCCTTGACGCTGGTGAGGGGCTTTTGATCTAAGGAACTGGATCCGTGCTCCAGTTCCCTGAATTAAGCCTGAATACCTTCCATCCCCTCCCCCTCACGAGCTGTATCATCCCTACGGGTTTAGCGCTCCCCTATGATTATAATAATAATAATAATATGGACTTTGGGTTGTCAGGTATGTAGTTTGACAGCAATAATACAAAGCAAGAAACTAGAGACAGAGGGAGAATGACACAAATCAGTCCATCTGCCATCACTATCATGCAAAAGAAGGCACATGTCTGTGGCAACTCCAACAGAATCAGCACTCTTGGATGCCGCTACTGCCCACCTTCAGCTAGATGTAGGATATATGTGCGTTATTATGCACTGGATTATTAAAAAAGAAAACTATTTCAGAGACAACTCACTCACAGATGTTCAAGGAATGTCCGAGTATTGAAGTCACAGTAGCATATTACCAGCCATTCTGGAAAAATACCCACACTTTGCCTATTGTAAATAACTCATGACCACTAAACTTGTCTAAATTCAGCCATACCTTTCTAAAATACTGGCAATTAGAACTTATAACCGCAAATAAGCTACAATTTTTTGTTTTTGGGACTGAATTCATGTCTGTATAAACAACTCATTACAGTTGCTACCAGATCAATAGTCCATTACCCCTATAACTTGCTTAGCTGTCAGAACCTTGGACCCACCATGTGCCTTAATCTTTTGACTACCACTTACAGGATGGGTACGTGGTTCTTAATGAAGATATTAAACTAACCATTTAATTAAAACTGACTTGATATCAATGGTGAAGTATATCGACAAGTGTGTGAATAAGGCAATATGCTTTTTTTATGGCATTTATTACGAAGAAAAAACATCTCAGTGTGACAGGCCGCATGTGCCATATTAACGAAACTTTGACGTAGTTATTAAACATGTAACTAGAAAAGATCAACATGTAGAAGGTTCATTCTGTAAAATTTGCTGATAATCATTCTGGCATGATTGTCAGGCGGACCCTTCAGTGTGATACCTTGATGCTGACGAAAGGCTGTTGATTCAAGGAATTGGAGCTACTCTCATCCCCTACTACTAATAATGGTCAGCTGGATCGACTATTGCTCTTAGATCAGTTCTACATGTAAGTTACTGTAGGTAAAGCAGTATCCGCGCAGTTACTGACTCAACTTACATTCTCTCTACTACTGGGAAAATGTTTAGCCTTCAGATGTGTTTCAGTCACTGAGCAGCCCAGGGAAGACATTACCTATATACCATAACAGCTTGACAAAGCTCCTGGACAGCGAAACGTTGCCACAATAAAATGTCACATTAGTTGCATTTGTGTCCTTTTATCTAACACACGATAAACCCAGCCCCCTGTACCATCATATATACAAAAGACACAATACAAGATGCAGTACATGTTTTGAATGTAGCCAGATAAAAAAATAAAATTAACTCAGCCCCCTGAACCACATTCCAGCAAAAGGCATAGTACCTTGGAGGTATAAGTTTATGTAGGCGCAGCTAAATATAAAAATAACTAATGCAGCGGTGCATGACCCTTGTCAGTTAGTAAGTAAGTAAGTAAGTTTATTCAGGTATACACAAATACAGTTACATAGAATTATCATACATAGCAGCATAAGTGTAGAGAACCTAGGATAACCCAAAAAAGTCAGACAGAGTGACTTATTTCCATTGGGGTCCTTTGGGCTTTATTTGACTATAATAATAAAAATAAAAATAACAGTCCCAGCCCCTGTACCTCACAGCACACAAAATATATATTACAGAGGTACGGCATATATTTTTAATGCAGCCAATTATATAACAAATAACTAGTGTTTGGGTGTGTCGTGACCAAGGCTGCTTCAGTGTACCATCACAGCAGCAAATTAGAAATTGTATAAATTTTCTGTGATATTTTATGGGGAGTCTATTTTAAACTTGTCTGTCACATTTCGAAACTTCATGAAAAGATAAGTGTTTTTACATTATATTTTATTTAATATTTTATATAAATCAGTAAGATTTTGATTTTTAGGAGGTTGACAATGCAAGTGTGTCAGAGTAACATATTTGTTGGGATTTTTAACCCGGTTATGGAGGGTTAGCCACCCAGTATAACCCAAGGAAGTCAAGTGTGTCATCGAGGTTTGTCTTGTCTTATTTCCACTGGGGTCCATTAATCTTGTCTCCCAGGATGCGACCCACACCAGTCGACTAACACCCTGGTACCTACTTAATGGTAGGTGATAATTGAAATAAAATTGTGTAGTAGCACCTACACATCAAAATAGGTATCCCAACCTTCTTCTAAGATACATGTAACATGCATACATACATGCGGTATCCCTATCGAGAGGTACATTTACAGTGAGGTATATACACCGAGTGATGTGTATATTCAAGCCGTTAATTTTTAGCTTTATTTAAGGCTGAAGATATTTTGATGTGGGTTGAGGCCTCTGCAGCCTCAGCTACAAGCATACACTAAATAGACTTTAAACTTGATGTGACCCCTGCAGATGACTAGTGCAGTACCAGTACTGAACAAACGTATTATCAGCATTTAATAGCGATAGGATGATACAAAATCTTTTTGCCGATACCTATAATCAAATGTAATCCACAGATACCATCAGAATTACCCGATGGAAGACGAATTAGGATGTTCTTCGTCTTGAAGCTAATAACATCATGTGAGAACTGCCAACGTCACCAGTAACTGTTGAGAAACTGGGCCTTTTAAAGTGTATGATCGGAAGACTTGCATATTATCCATTCTACCATAGAATATCACATGGTGTTTCATTCTACCATAGAATATCACATGGTGTTTCATTCTACCATAGAATATCACATGGTGTTTCATTCTACCATAGAGTATTATATGGTAAGTGTTTCATTCCAACATAAAATATAATAAGTGTTGCATTCCAGCATAAAGTATAATACATGTTCCATTCCAACAAGGTATGATGCATGTTCCATTCCAGCATATGTTCCATTCCATCAAGGTATAATACATGTTCCATTCCGGTATACAGTATAATACTTGCTCCATTCCAGCATAAAGTATAATGCGTGTTCCATTCCAGCATAAAGTATAATGCGTGTTCCATTCCAGCATAAAATACGTGTTCTATTCCATCATAAAATATGATAAGTGTTCCATTCCAGCATAAAATACGTGTTCTATTCCAGCATAAAATATAATAAGTGTTCCATTCCAGCATTGAGTAAGACTTACAAAGTGGGCAAACAAGGAGGAAGGGGGCGCATACAGTGGGTAAAGGGAAGGGAATAGGGAACACTGTGGGTAGAAGTTCTGAGGTTGCTGGGTAGATGTGTTTATCTGGTTTGGTCCACTGCTTGTATGTTCTGCGTGTGAGTGTTATTACCTTGTTGTGATTAATTACCTTGTTAAGTTTGCGGGATTTGAGCTTCTGTTCCTGGGCTCGCCTTATAACTTCCTGTTGGCTGACTCAGCCATTACCGTACCTTGCTTGGAAGCCGTGTACAGTTTATAATTTATAGAATATGCCGTATACACCACAAGGTGTATTTCATTGCATATACGTCGAAAGTTTACTTTAATTACTGTCTTATGGATTAAAATATTCTTTGTTGGTGGTAAAAAGGTTAAGTGCAGCCTTAACGACCCACATTAGTTTATACTCTTTAAACCTCATTAACCAACGAACCTTCTGATTCTGTGTAGCTTACTAGTGATACTTAGGAGGATTACAATGACTGTCTTATCTCTACGTTTACAGAGAACACTCTGAAACTGACGTTGGGACTCGCATGAGAAAACTAAATTAGTATAATTAGGCTGTGTTGATGTGGCACCTTAGCAGTGTCCCGGACGCTGGTTCTAACACACACCGTCCTCATAACTTTCAACATGGGTAGTTTTCTGACATCATTGTGTGTATTTGTGACATCATGAAGGGCAATTAACAACGTGACCTCTACTTACCCCTTGACCCCTCCCCTCCTCCCTACCTCTCCACCTCCTCCCTACCCCTCCACCTCTTCCCTACCCCTCCACCTCTTCCCTACCCCTCCACCTCTTCCCTACCCCTCCACCTCCTCCCTACCCCTCCACCTCCTCCCTACCCCTCCACCTCCTCCCTACCCCTCCACCTCTTCCCTACCCCTCCACCTCTTCCCTACCCCTCCACCTCCTCCCTACCCCTCCACCTCTTCCCTACCCCTCCACCTCTTCCCTACCCCTCCACCTCTTCCCTACCCCTCCACCTCTTCCCTACCCCTCCACCTCTTCCCTACCCCTCCACCTCCTCCCTACCCCTCCACCAGGCTCCGGCTGCAGCCCACAGGTTGACGATATATTTCATCACATGATATTGGTTGGTTAATGGGGTTTAAAGCCTATCGACTACTCGGGGTTCCTGGAGACTGCAGGTAACCCTTTCACTACCAGGCAGGATACATGAACCTCTCGGTATATATATCCTCTAACCATGATGCATAAAACAAATCCTGAGGGAATGTGACAGGGAAAACGCAGGTTTCGTTCCAGCTATGCAACCATCGCACAGAAAAGCGATATAGCAAACTGGTGATGTATATCCAATTTTGTTTTTAATATCCATCTTCTCAACAGAGCATATGTGTCGCTGTTTTAATGAGAAGTTCGCGATTTTATTTTGCAAAGATCTTTACTGAGCGTGGAGAGGGTGGGATACCCAGCACAGACACCCCAGTGGTTACTTAGCCACTGAGCGTGGAGAGGGTGGGATACCCTGCACAAACACCCCAGTGGTTACTTAGCCACTAACTAGCTCATTACATAACGACCCGCGTCACGAGACAATTTCCCGTGATGAAATTACCACCATCTCTTTCCCCCCCCCCCTCCTCCTCCTACCCTTGTCACCATCATTTTCCCAGTAACCCTCATCCTCTAGTCCCCTCCTCGCATCTTTTTATTATCACACCGGCCGATTCCCACCAAGGCAGGGTGGCCCGAAAAAGAAAAACTTTCACCATCATTCACTCCATCACTGTCTTGCCAGAAGGGTGCTTTACACTACAGTTTTTAAACTGCAACATTAACACCCCTCCTTCAGAGTGCAGGCACTGTACTTCCCATCTCCAGGACTCAAGTCCGGCCTGCCGGTTTCCCTGAATCCCTTCATAAATGTTACTTTGCTCACACTCCAACAGCACGTCAAGTATTAAAAACCATTTGTCTCCATTCACTCCTATCAAACACGCTCACGCATGCCTGCTGGAAGTCCAAGCCCCTCGCACACAAAACCTCCTTTACCCCCTCCCTCCAACCCTTCCTAGGCCGACCCCTACCCCGCCTTCCTTCCACTACAGACTGATACACTCTTGAAGTCATTCTGTTTCGCTCCATTCTCTCTACATGTCCGAACCACCTCAACAACCCTTCCTCAGCCCTCTGGACAACAGTTTTGGTAATCCCGCACCTCCTCCTAACTTCCAAACTACGAATTCTCTGCATTATATTCACACCACACATTGCCCTCAGACATGACATCTCCACTGCCTCCAGCCTTCTCCTCGCTGCAACATTCATCACCCACGCTTCACACCCATATAAGAGCGTTGGTAAAACTATACTCTCATACATTCCCCTCTTTGCCTCCAAGGACAAAGTTCTTTGTCTCCACAGACTCCTAAGTGCACCACTCACTCTTTTTCCCTCATCAATTCTATGATTCACCTCATCTTTCATAGACCCATCCGCTGACACGTCCACTCCCAAATATCTGAATACGTTCACCTCCTCCATACTCTCTCCCTCCAATCTGATATTCAATCTTTCATCACCTAATCTTTTTGTTATCCTCATAACCTTACTCTTTCCTGTATTCACCTTTAATTTTCTTCTTTTGCACACCCTACCAAATTCATCCACCAATCTCTGCAACTTCTCTTCAGAATCTCCCAAGAGCACAGTGTCATCAGCAAAGAGCAGCTGTGACAACTCCCACTTTGTGTGTGATTCTTTATCTTTTAACTCCACGCCTCTTGCCAAGACCCTCGCATTTACTTCTCTTACAACCCCATCTATAAATATATTAAACAACCACGGTGACATCACACATCCTTGTCTAAGGCCTACTTTTACTGGGAAAAAATTTCCCTCTTTCCTACATACTCTAACTTGAGCCTCACTATCCTCGTAAAAACTCTTCACTGCTTTCAGTAACCTACCTCCTACACCATACACTTGCAACATCTGCCACATTGCCCCCCTATCCACCCTGTCATACGCCTTTTCCAAATCCATAAATGCCACAAAGACCTCTTTAGCCTTATCTAAATACTGTTCACTTATATGTTTCACTGTAAACACCTGGTCCACACACCCCCTACCTTTCCTAAAGCCTCCTTGTTCATCTGCTATCCTATTCTCCGTCTTACTCTTAATTCTTTCAATTATAACTCTACCATACACTTTACCAGGTACACTCAACAGACTTATCCCCCTATAATTTTTGCACTCTCTTTTATCCCCTTTGCCTTTATACAAAGGAACTATGCATGCTCTCTGCCAATCCCTAGGTACCTTACCCTCTTCCATACATTTATTAAATAATTGCACCAACCACTCCAAAACTATATCCCCACCTGCTTTTAACATTTCTATCTTTATCCCATCAATCCCGGCTGCCTTACCCCCTTTCATTTTACCTACTGCCTCACGAACTTCCCCCACACTCACAACTGGCTCTTCCTCACTCCTACAAGATGTTATTCCTCCTTGCCCTATACACGAAATCACAGCTTCCCTATCTTCATCAACATTTAACAATTCCTCAAAATATTCCTTCCATCTTCCCAATACCTCTAACTCTCCATTTAATAACGCTCCTCTCCTATTTTTAACTGACAAATCCATTTGTTCTCTAGGCTTTCTTAACTTGTTAATCTCACTCCAAAACTTTTTCTTATTTTCAACAAAATTTGTTGATAACATCTCACCCACTCTCTCATTTGCTCTCTTTTTACATTGCTTCACCACTCTCTTAACTTCTCTCTTTTTCTCCATATACTCTTCCCTCCTTGCATCACTTCTACTTTGTAAAAACTTCTCATATGCTAACTTTTTCTCCCTTACTACTCTCTTTACATCATCATTCCACCAATCGCTCCTCTTCCCTCCTGCACCCACTTTCCTGTAACCACAAACTTCTGCTGAACACTCTAACACTACATTTTTAAACCTACCCCATACCTCTTCGACCCCATTGCCTATGCTCTCATTAGCCCATCTATCCTCCAATAGCTGTTTATATCTTACCCTAACTGCCTCCTCTTTTAGTTTATAAACCTTCACCTCTCTCTTCCCTGATGCTTCTATTCTCCTTGTATCCCATCTACCTTTTACTCTCAGTGTAGCTACAACTAGAAAGTGATCTGATATATCTGTGGCCCCTCTATAAACATGTACATCCTGAAGTCTACTCAACAGTCTTTTATCTACCAATACATAATCCAACAAACTACTGTCATTTCGCCCTACATCATATCGTGTATACTTATTTATCCTCTTTTTCTTAAAATATGTATTACCTATAACTAAACCCCTTTCTATACAAAGTTCAATCAAAGGGCTCCCATTATCATTTACACCTGGCACCCCAAACTTACCTACCACACCCTCTCTAAAAGTTTCTCCTACTTTAGCATTCAAGTCCCCTACCACAATTACTCTCTCACTTGGTTCAAAGGCTCCTATACATTCACTTATTTAATCCACATAATTCTTGAATTTACACATTCATATTCTCTTTTCTCCTTCCATAACTGATCATTTAACATTACTGCTACCCCTTCCTTTGCTCTAACTCTCTCAGATACTCCAGATTTAATCCCATTTATTTACTGGAGCACAGATCCAATTCCCTAAATCAAGAGCCCCTCACCAACATCAAGGAACCTTCCCTGAGGGGTTGCAATGCAGAAAAGAGGAGCTCCAAGCAAATACGGTCACAAGGAACG
>NW_027199157.1:0-35112 GCF_038502225.1 Cherax quadricarinatus
TTTTACGGTAAAAATTATCTTGTTATCGTCTTATACAAAAAATAACAAACTTTGGCGTCATTATTACGTTAAGACGGTGATTACTTTTTAAAGTAATTACGTTGTGATTATCACAGGAGTCAGTCGTATGTAAGTCATTCCAGTCACTCCTTACCTTTTTCCGAGAGTTTAAGCGTAAATATAACGAAGTCTGCCTTGGAAAATTTTGGAACTAAAGAAAATGAGATGCTACGAAAATGGGATGTTATTCATAGAAAAAAGAAAATGGGAAATCGATAAAACTGAAAGAAAATGTAAGATGCCGGAGACGATAACTTAAAAGAAATTGAAGAAGAAGAAGAAGAAAAGAAAGACGAAAGCAAAATAGGATGGGAGGAGGAGGGGAATTGAATAAAGAAGGAAGAGGGGAAAAAAAGAAGAGAATGAGAATGAGAAGGAAAATGAGGGAGATGAAGCAGAGGAGGAGAAAGAGAAGGAGCAGGAGAAGCAGGAGTAGGAAGATGTGAGGAGAGCTACAAGGACCTGGACTGACAATCGCCCTGGAGGACGCAGCGCCCCTGTTGAGTCCTGTTAATCCACCCTAATTAGTCATACATTATGTTAATTGGTTCTGAAGAAACAGCAGGCTTAATGAGCGAGGTTAATTACCACTGTTTGTTAGATGAGCTGAGAGAGAGACATGTGTGAGCTGTAGAGGGAGGGGGAGAGAGGGGGAGAGGGGAGAGAGAGAGGGGGAGAGGGGAGAGAGAGAGGGGGAGAGGGGAGAGAGAGAGGGGGAGAGGGGAGGGAGAGGAGATAACAGGTGTAAGGAAGAAAGAAGACACAAGTACGAGGAGTGAAGAGAAACAAGTGTGGGACAACTCAATTAACCTGTTAAGAGCATTTAAAGGCTGAGTGGTAAAGGGATCAGATAGTTTAGGTGGTAAAATGATTAGATAATAAAGGGATTAAATAATAAAGGATTAGATAGTAAAGGATTAGATAGTAAAGTGTTGGTAATATATTGAGACTATACAATAAGTGTCAGGGGCCCGAGACTGTTCAACTGCCTCCCAGCACACATAAGGGGGATTACCAACAGACCCCTGGCAGTCTTCAAGCTGGCACTGGACAAGCACCTAAAGTCAGTTCCTGATCAGCCGGGCTGTGGCTCGTACGTTGGTTTGCGTGCAGCCAGCAGCAACAGCCTGGTTGATCAGGCTCTGATCCACCAGGAGGCCTAGTCACAGACCGGGCCGCGGGGGCGTTGACCCCCGGAACTCTCTCCAGGTAAACTCCAGACGTAATGAGAGAGAGAGAGAGAGAGAGAGAGAGAGAGAGAGAGAGAGAGAGAGAGAGAGAGAGAGGGAAGAGAGAGGGGAAGAGAGAGGGGAAGAGAGAGGGGAAGAGAGAGGGGAAGAGAGAGGGGAAGAGAGAGGGGAAGAGAGAGGGGAAGAGAGAGGGGGGGGTAACGAGCGTGTCCCTTCTTAATTACTGGACATTGTCGTAAGATCTGCTGTGAACCGTCAGCTGGGGGAGTGGGGGGAAGAGGTGGAGGGGAAGTAGGGGGAGAGTAAGGGGAGGAGGGGGTAAAAAGAGGAGGGAAGGAACGGAGAGTTGGGGAAAGAACAGAGGAGAGAGAGAGAGAGAGAGAGAGAGAGAGAGAGAGAGAGAGGGGGGGGGGGAGGTACTGGGGAAAAAACGGGAAGCTAAAATTTCTTGTCCACACTCATGAACATTGAACATATGAGCACTGAACACATGAACACTGAACACATGAACACTGGATGTATGAACACTGGCTACATGAACACATGAATATTGAACACTTGAACACTGAACATTGGTTGCATGAACACGTGAACACTGGATGAATGAACACATGGATATTGAACATATGAACACTGGATGTTCTTGTGCACGTATTGCAGGTTTAGAATCTGTGTGACCAGATGAACAGCCATCTGAACTGACAGTTCAAGAGGCGTCTACATGAACAAGAACATTTGTTCTCCGTGTTATGGACGAATTATAACAAAAGCATTCACCTGAGAGTCCCCTTAGCCCCAGTCTGTGCGAACAGACGCCACGGACGTCCCAGACTAAGTACGTCCCGAACAGACGCCACGGACGTCCCGAACAGACTCCACGGATATCCCCGAACAGACTGAGTACGCCCTGAACAGAAGTCACGGATGTCCCAAACGGACGTCACTGATGTCCCAAACAGATGCCACGGATGTCCCAAATGGACGTCACGAACATCCCGAACAAACACAACGGACGTCCCCGAACAGACTAAGTACGTCCTAAACAGACTAAGTACGTCCCGAACAGATGCCACGGATGTCCCAAACGGTCGCCACGGACGTCCCTAACAGACACCACAAGCGTCCGAATAGACGCCACTGACGTCCCAAACAGACGACGCAGACACCCCGAACAGACAACACAGACACCCCGAAGAGACGCAACAGACACCCGGAACAGATGCCACGGACGTCCTTCCGGCAGAACTTTTCACCGTACAAGTCAAGCGGAAATCTTGGTATTGGAGCAGAGTTCTTAATTAAGGTACGCCAGTTCCTGAGCAGACCATGTGTACCCGACCGTGGCTTCTCTCTCCTCGATTTTACGCGCTCTAATTGCTTTCCATGGCCCTGGTAATGGTCTTCAGTGCGCTATTACTAACACAGGTGTAGACTATTTGATCTGCACACCTTGCCGTAACACGATAACCACTTAGGAACGACCATAAAAGCAAGCTGGTGGTTTGCAATGTGTACGTAGACTAAGTATAGTATTTACAACTATGAGGCGAATGCCGGCACTAGATACGGTAAGAGCCGTAGCGACCAGCTGGGAAGGTAAGTCTGCCAAAGCTGCTTCACGAGTGTACCACATCGCTTCATAGCTATGGCAGGTTCCCATGTGATTGGCTGGCTGTACCGAGGTACTGGTATAACGATGGGGCCCATGCTTGTTGTGCTCATAGCTCCTGGTTCGCTGGTCGGGAGGGAATGCCTATATGGGTGTGTGACATACGCCAAAAAAATATAACATAATCTTAGCATGCCATAGTGCTAGTTGTACCCGTAGCTCGGTTGGTAGAGCACTTGGCTCACACATTGAGGCCCATGGTTCGATGCTCGGTACGGGTGGAAACATGGCGTGTTTCCTTAAGACACCTGCGGTCCCTGTTCACCTATCAATAAAATAGGTACCTGGGTGTTAGTTGACTGATGTGGGTCACATTCTGGGACAAAATTGACCTAATTTGCCCGAAATGCTTTGCATAACAAGGGCTTTCTATATAGAATATGTCATTGATGTCAGTATACAGTCTAACTGTAGAAATAAAGATTATTATTATTATTATTATTATTATTATTATTATTATTATTATTATTATTATTATTATTAAGAGGAGTATGCTTTTTCATCCTCAGAGATCTTCACATATAGTCCAGATATTTTACTGGTACACACACACACACACACACACACACACACACACACACACACACACACAAAGAAATACATAGATATCTTATAGAGTTAAACTGGCAGATTTGCAGCTACACACTGCGACTCACTGTCACACTGCAAAGTGCGAGGCACATCATCTTTACCTTTGATATACCTTTGATGAGTTCCCAGAGTTTTCTACTCCTGGAGCCCGGCCATGAGCCAGGCTCGTCTGGCGCTACCCTAGTCATCCAGGCTGTTGCTTCTGGTGGCCCGCTGACCCACCTGGTCAAGATACTTGTCAAGTTTCCTCTCGAAGACACATGTTGCACATGTGTCTTAATCATCAAGATGTTGAATAGTCTGGCAGCACTGTGTCGCCTGGGTGCCATCCAGTGCCAACACTGACTGGCGCGTGACGAGTGTCAGTAACTTCCTGTGTTGACATGTAAGGTGTTGCTGATGGAGAGGTTATTGATGGAGAGGTTATTGATGGAGAGGTTATTGATGGAGAGGTTATTGATGGAGAGGTTATTGATGGAGAGGTTATTGATGGAGAGGTTATTGATGGAGAGGTTATTGATGGAGAGGTTATTGATGGAGAGGTTATCGATGGAGAGGTTATTGATGGAGAGATTATTGATGGAGAGGTTATTGATGGAGAGGTTATTGATGGAGAGGTTATTCATGGGGAGGTTATTCATGGGGAGGTTATTCATGGAGAGGTTATTCATGGAGAGGTTATTCATGGAGAGGTTATTGATCAGCTTCAACAGCCGTGATCGATCCTTACTCGTTATTGCTTTCTGAATACTTCAGTTGCTAGTACAGGGAGAGGACGAGAGCTCCGACATGAGAACAAGAGCTCTAAAATAAAGACAAGAGCTCCACCATGAGAATGAGATCTCTAAAGTAATCAAAAGAGCTCTGACAAAATAAGAGTTCTACCAAGAGAAGAAAAGCTCTAAAATAAGGACAAGAGCTCTCTCATGAGAACAAGAACTCTAAACAGGGAAAACAGCTCTAACACGAGAATGAGAGCTGCAACGTAAACAAATCTGTAAAGCTCCTCAAGCAAGGGTTCCCAAACTGAAACGGAGGAATATCCACTGTGTACCCGATCGAGTTATCGTAATTCGTTGTATGTTGATATAAACGTTAATTTCTGGAAATTGCTTATCTGTCTTCGGTATTTGATGGAGAGATGTAAAGTTGTTGAATACTGAGACAATCGTAAGTAACCCAACAGGAACGATACGCCTCAACACCTGAACACCTCAACACCTCAACACCTCAACACCTGAACACCTCAACACCTGAACACCTCAACACCTCAACACCTGAACACCTCAACACCTGAACACCTCAACACCTCAACACCTGAACACCTCAACACCTCAACACCTGAACACCTGAACACCTCAACACCTGAACAATACACGAATTGTATTAATGTTGGTGGAGTTACCGGCACTATGTTGGCTGAAAGGACACAAGTGTAACTAATGTGGCATTTTACTGTGGCAACGTTTCGCTCTCCAGGAGCGAAACACAACAGTTGTGCAACACAACAGTTATGCAACACAACAGTTATGCAACACAACAGTTATGCAACACAACAGTTATGCAACACAACAGTTATGCAACACAACAGTTATGCAAAAAATTACCCCAAAAATTAGAAGTTCAGTAAATCACAGAATGCGGAAGGTGAGGAAGGTAGGAGGGGGCAGGGGAGGGGGAAGGGGAAGGTAGGGAGGGAGGGGGGCATAAACCCCCATGACACGGGGAGGGGGCTGAGAGCCCCGCCGCACCATATCCCCAAGAGCGCCCCTCCCCCCCCCTCCCTCTCCCCTTTCCCACGTTTCGTGATTTTGTTTGCAATCGTTGTTTGTTATTGCAAGTTTCGTGAGTCGGGAGTTTGCTGTTCCCCCCTTCCCCCTTCCCCCTTCCCCCCTTCCCCCTTCCCCCTTCCCCCCTTCCCCCTTCCCCCCTCCCCCCCGCACTTGTGCGTCCTGTACCCGGAGACCCTTGGGTCTCGTGTCTCCCTGTAAGGGAATGAGGGGAAGGGGAAGAGGAAGGGGAAGGGGAGGGGAAGGGGAGGGGAAGGGGAGGGGAAGGGGGTACACGACTCATACAAATATATGAAAAAAAAATTATATATATATATATATATATATATATATATATATATATATATATATATATATATATATATATATATATATATATATATATATATATATATATATATATAATGTATATATATATATATATATATATATATATATATATATATATATATATATATATATATATATATATATATACATATATATATACATATATATATATATATATATATATATATATATATATATATATATATATATATATATATATATATATATATATATATATATATAAAAGTTGGAAGCACTTCAAAGGACGGTCGTTGAAACATAAATATTGCACAGCCGAGGCTGTGACATTTAAATTCACAGCCGGGGGGGAAAAAACATGGAAAAAATAAAATAGCTTGTCCTTAATTCCAATGCGCTTGCAAACAGTCAATTAAACAAAACTACGCAATTGAAACGCTCTAGCCAAGTTATTTGCCCAGTGAGCCGGGCACAGCTTCTCTCTCTCTCTCTCTCTGCTGTGTCTTTGATGCTGAGTCCCGCCCGGTACAGCAGCAGTTGTAACGGCGGTAACTGGAGCCAGCAGCGGTAACAGGCACAGCAGTGTGAGAAGAAGGAAGAGCAGTAGCAGAAAGCAGCAGTAATGGAGGCAGCTTCAATAGACGCAGAAATAACAGCAGTAACAGGAGCAATAGCAGCAATAAAAGCATCAACAACTGTAAGAGCATGAGCGATAGACACAAAAGTGCCAGGAATAACAGCAGCAGTAACAACAACAATGGAACTGGACACTGGAGCTGTATTAGCAGTAACAGTAACAACAGCAGGAGTACCAGCACGAACTTATCAGCAGTAACACCAAGAATACTAGCAGCTGCAGTAGGCAACAGCAGCAGCAGCAACACTACTAGCAGCAGCAGCAACACTACCAGCAGCAGCAGCAACACTACCATCAGCAGGAGCAACAGGGACACTAGCAGTAGTTGCAGCAGCAATGCCAGCAGCAGTAGAAGCAGCAACATCAGCGTCGGAAACCCCACGTTCATTGCTGCCCGTATATCGTTCCAGTTATCCACGGCTCCGGGACCGACTGATAGCCGCCTTTGAAAAGTAACCGTGATGAATTTACCCAATAATAACAGCGGAATAAGCCGAAGTTATTGGAATAGACAACACTAGAGAGAGACAATCAGTTCCAGTGATGACCAGCTCGACTATCAGCACTGGAAACACTGCCGCTCATCATACACAATCGAAGAGTCTCAAAAGTGAATTTCCTATTCGGTCCAATCTCGTTTAGTGTAGCATCAAAGCGAATCCAACTCTCAAAATTGAAGAGCGTTTGTGACCTGCCAGTGCAGAAGCCAATATATTTGGCGGGGCGCTGCAGGCTACGCTGTGAACTAAATCTCTCTCTGTGACGGCCGGTCAGCCCCGATGGACTACGGCAATAATATGCCAGCTTTAACCTTAGCTGTGGCAGCTTCCTGGAGGGAAGCTCAGGGAGAGAGAAGCAGGGAGAGGCTCTTTTTTTTTCCGTCGTCTATTGTGGCCTGGTGGTGCCTGCTCCCCTGCTAGCATGTTTATTGTGATAAAGAAGAGCTTCTGTTATCACTGCTCACCGTGGAATATACTGGAAGCTGTTACAAGAACAGGGCGGACAAATGGCAGGTGGGCGCAGGCCACCGCGGGGGAACGAGACCCATCAGCGACTGAACGTCCATGGAACACAAAGACCAAACTGGTGCATGAGTAGTGTCTACCAGCGGCCTCCCTGGCAGAGGCCCTCTCCAGCACACGGTTGACTTGCCCCACCGAATGGTTGATTAGCGATAACAAACAATCATTATCATTTTATTGCTTCCCCTACACATTAATTCAACCGGGAGGCCCGTTTGTCGAGGCCGCTTGTTTCCATTTCCGAGACTAAATTACTCTATTAGGAGTGAAACGGACCAATATAGAGCGGGAGTGTTTGTTTTGGCCGGGTAGCCGCTATCCTCTGTTAGGACGCCGCTGCTCAAATGATTTACCAAGAATGGAGAACAGTTGTTATGTTATGTTGGACTGCCAGGCCTACACGTCTGCAACACAGGCCTACAGTGATGGTATTAAAAACAAAAATGGCTGTACGGTGTGTGTGTGTGTGTGTGAGAGAGAGAGAGAGAGAGAGAGAGAGAGCGAGAGAGCGAGAGAGAGAGAGAGAGAGAGAGAGAGAGAGAGAGAGAGAGAGAGAGAGAGAGAGAGAGATTGTCTTCTCACCTTTTTGTGGTTGCAGGGGTCGAGCTCATGTCTTGACCCCTCCTTTTAATCTACCTCTCTCCAGATTCACTCTCTTTTAGCCTGGTGCGTCCTATCATACTTGCTCTTTGAAACTGTGTATAGCGGCTTCCTCCACTACTTCCTCACCAAGATCACTTCCACTTCTCGACCGCTCTGAGACTGAAGGAATACTTCGCAACATTCCTGCAGCTCATCTGCGTCTTTAACTACAAGCGGTGTCCCCGAGTTCCTCTTTCTCGCCCCTCAAATATCCTGTCCCTATCTAATTTATCAATTACCCTTAGTATTTTGTATGTTGCTATCATTTCCCCCCTCGGTTCTTCTGCCCTCCAAAGTCGTTAAATTCAGTCCAGTTAGCTTCACCTCGTAGTTCATGCTCCTTATCTCCGAGATTAGTCTTGTTGCATTCTTCTGCACTTCCCTCAGTTCGTTAGCATGTTTCTTAGGTGTGGGTTCCATACTGGTGCTGCGTACTCCAAGATGGTCGTGCCATATGTTGTATAAAGGGCCCGTAAAAGTCCTATTTTAAGATTCCTGAAGGCTACTCTTAGATTTGCCAGATGAGCATTGTTTGCAAAGTTTATTCGGATGAAGTGAATCTATGGCGATATACTATGCACTATGTTTACCCCTAGGTCTTTGTCTTTCAAATCAGCAGCCTCTGTCCCTCTAGTCTACACCTTATTTCCGGTCTTCTTGCTCCTTTTCCAATCTTCATGACCTTGCATTTACTGGAAGTACATTCAAGCAACCACTTATCTGACCTTTCTTGTATTTTGTCCAGATCCCTTTTGAAGCCTTTCTATGTGCTTATCTGTTTTTATTCTCCTCATTAGTTATACATCCTCAGTAAACAGAGATATATTTGCATCCCATCTGGAATGTCATTCACACAAGCCAAAAGCAGTACTGGTCATAATACCGAGCCTTGGGGCACCCTCTAGTTACTCTTTCTCATTCTGACGTCTCTTTGCAGACAATCACTCTTTGCGTCCTTCGCCTAAGATGTTCTTTGATCCACCAGAGTACGTTTCAAGTTATTCCCACCTGAATCTAAAGCTTTTGGCCCAGTCTCTTGTGGGGTACAGTGTAAAGAGCCTTCTTGCAGCCTAAAAAATGTAATTCACCCAACCCTCTCTCTTGTCGCACATCTGTTCCACCATTCTCCCCTTTATAAGCTTATTATTACCTTATATTAAACTACAGACCAGTGTCTCTGGCACAGGTCTGTAGAATAACACCTGTCTCTCTCCTGTCTTAAGTATAGGGACTACATTTGCTGTCTTCCAGATCTCTGGAAACTGTTCCATAACCACTGACTTAATGTAGATCATAGCAGAATCCATGGTGACACCTCGTCAGGCCCTTAGGCCTTTGACGTAGCCAGGTCCGTCAAAAGTTTCTTTACTTCTTCCCCTGTTGGATGGAAGCTGGGGAGAAGATGAGGGCCTTGAAAAAGCTGAGGTCCTTGGAGAAGCTGAGGTCCTTGGAGATAAGATCCTTGAAGAAGCTGAGGTCCTTGAAGCTGAGGTCCTTGATGAAGCTGGGGTCCTTGAAGAAGCTGGGGTCCTTGAAGAAGCTGAGGTCCTTGAAGAAGCTGAGATCGTTGAAGCTGAGGTCCTTGAAGCTGAGGTCCTTGAAGCTGAGGTCCTTGAAGCTGAGATCCTTGAAGAGTATGAACGACCTCAGAAAACAAAGGTTCTTGGTGGAACTTTGTATCTTAAAGACAAAAGTTTCTTTTGTACACGAAGTCTACTACTAAAATTTCATTTATTTATTTACATTATATTTCTAAAGTTTCCCGTCACACACTGCTTCCATAAGCTCCAGTTGTTGTTGGTGTGATAGTTGTGGTTGTTTGTTGTTGTTGTTGTTGTTGTGGTGGTGGTGGTGGTTATTAAAAATCACGCTACCACCACCACTGATATAATAATTATAATTTACGGTTTATAAATGTAAATTACCGATTTACACGCTCTGTAGAGCGTGTGTTAGTTGACGTTAATGACCAGTAGTGATGACGACTCCTCGTAAACCCCACTACCCCTGTAACACCACCCCCATAATCTCATCCTCAACCTAACCCCATAACCTCAGCCCATAACCTCACCCCATAACCTCTTCCCATAATCTCAGCCCATAACCTCACCCCATAATCACACCCCATTACCTCTCCCCATAACCTCAGCCCATAACCTCACCCCATAACCTCAGCCCATAACCTCACTCCATAATCTCTCCCCATAACCTCAGCCCATAACCTCACCCCATAACCTCAGCCCATAACCTCACTCCATAATCTCTCCCCATAACCTCAGCCCATAACCTCACCCTATAACCTCAGCCCATAACCTCACTCCATAATCTCTCCCCATAACCTCAGCCCATAACCTCACCCCATAACCTCACCCCATAACTTCTCTCCATAATCTCACCCCATAACCTCACTCCATAATCTCACCCCATAACCTCACTCCATAATCTCACCCCATAATCTCACCCCATAACCTCACTCCATAATCTCACCCCATAACCTCACTACATAATCTCTCCCCATAACCTCAGCCCATAACCTCACCCCATAACCTCACTCCATAATCTCACCCCATAACCTCACTCCATAATCTCACCCCATAATCTCACCCCATAACCTCACTCCATAATCTCACCCCATAACCTCACTACATAATCTCTCCCCATAACCTCAGCCCATAACCTCACCCCATAACCTCACTCCATAACCTCACTCCATAATCTCACCCCATAACCTCACCCCATAATCTCACCCCATAACCTAACCGAGTAACCTCTCCCCATAACCTAACCGAGTAACCTCTCCCCATAACCTAACCGAGTAACCTCTCCCCATAACCTCATCCCATCATCTCACCCCATAACTGCCTCATAACCCTGCCCAGTAACACTCCAGGAGCCCACAAACCTTCAAGGAACACAATAACATCCTCATCAAGGAGTATTGAGTCTTGCTTCTCAAAACTCACTGCATCAGCTCTGCTGGTGACCAAGTTATTTGTGCAGGTCAACCTTAACCCCCAGATACCATTATCACCACTACCATCACTCTCACCACACCACCACCACTAACACTATCACCACCACCACTCTCACCACCACCACAACTACTATCACCACCACTCTCACCACCACCACTAACACTATCACCACCACCACTAACACTATCATCACCACCACCACTAACATTATCACCACCACCACAACTACTATCACCACCACAGCAACCACTATGCCACCACCACCACTAACACCACCACCACCAAAAAACCACTATCACCACCGCCACCACCAAAACAACCACTATCACCACCATCACCACCAAAACAACCACTATCACCACCACCACCACCACCTACAACAACCACTATCACCACCACCACCACCACCAAAACAACCACTATCACCATCACCACCACCTACAACAACCACTATCACCACCACCTACAACAACCACTATCATCACCACCACCACCACCACCAAAACAACCACTATCACCACCACCACCACCACCTACAACAACCACTATCACCACCACCTACAACAACCACTATCATCACCACCATCACCACCACCTACAACAACCACTACCACCACCACCTACAACAACCACTATCACAACCACTACCACCACTCAAAATCCATTTTTCCCTCTAATTATAAAAGCTAATTATCAATACCGTAATTAGGCTGTTGTGTATCCTTTCATAAATTTAAATTTCCCAGTTCTTTTAAAAATATAAATTGAATTTTCAAGAATAATATGGCACGATAATTGGCAAACTTTTAACATAAAATATCATTAGTAAGTTATAATGGCTATGTGAAGAGTGGGGGAGTGGGGGAGTGGGGGAGTGGGGGAGTGGGGGAGTGGGGGTTGGGGATATAGTGTAAGGTGTAGTGTCTGGGGAGTTAGTGGGGGATATGGTGTCTGGTTTGTAGTGTGGGGGAATGTGGGGGTAGGTTGGGGATGGGTGGGGTTCTTTGGGGTTGGGATGGGGTGGGGTGGGGTGGGGAAACGATCAGATTTTGCCGCCAAAGTGGCCGGTTTAGTGTGCACCCATAATCCATCCTGTGGATGGTAGTGGCCAGTGTCTGGTACACTCCATGGTCATCCTATGGATGGTAGTGCAACAGCATTTGGATACACAAAAGGCCTAGGAAATAGACACCAAGAGAGTTAACTTGAGTTCATTTCACACACATAATATCAATATCAATAACAACACTGCACTAACCAAGGAGTCGAACCCATGCTGTTTTCGCGGGCCAAAACAGCATGGGTTCATGGGTCGGTAGTAAAGCGTTGAAGATTGAGACACTTACGCAACATACGGGAATCTTTATTAATAAAGATTCACATATGTTGCATAAGTGTCTCAATCTTCAACTTGTCGGTTTTCAAATCATTTATCACATCTGTCAGACACTGCAACATCACGGGATCTTGATATAAGGAATTCTTCAACACTTGTCCAACCTTTGGACGATGACCTACTTACACTAGTGGATGGTTCCACTGTGATCCCGCCTCCTCCTGCTTCCACTCACCTGACTACAGTATATAAGTCACTTCTACGGCCATATGCTGTACTTTCTACAAGACTGATGAACTGAACACATCGATTCCAGGCTGAGGGACTGATTACCTTAAACTCCTCCTCTCCTTACCCCTCTCTGCTTTGTATTGGACTCATGAAGCCACTGTGTGGCAAAACGTTTCCTTAATAAAGATTCCCATATCTTGTATAAGTGTCTCAATCTTCAACTTGTCGGTTTTCAAATCATTTATCACACAGCAAAGCGGTGGACTAATTTATGTTATATCTGTTGCAAGAAAATTTAGGATATTTGTTTAATTTTTGTAGCATTGTATTTTCATAAATGAGGTACCTAGACATCACATAGGATGTTACTCTGTCTGTCTCTGTATTCCTCAACAAGTAAACAATAAAGCACAGCGTTCAATAAGGTGATCATAAGGGTAACCACAATCTATACGCTTTGTTTGGTCATCATCTGTGCGTTTGTTATACTGCTGGAGGTATACTTTCAACCAAACTTAAGCCTGGCTACTGCAACATCAGTCAGTGTGTTTGTACTGCAAGCCTAAACGTAGCTACGAGGGAGGTAGTGGTTGATTGCAGTTACTGGGGAAGGATGAGAAAGTATTCTATTTTGTAGAGGGGAGAGGAGGAATGGTATAAGTGGGTTTAGACTTTGTTAGGGGTGGATATGATGAGAGAGGGAGCTTGTTTCCGAGGGAGAGTATTGGGGGAGCAGGTATTGCAGGGAAACTGGGAACTGATAGGGGCTGTTGAGACAAGGGCTTTAGTAAATATAGCTCAGTATATTTCTGAGAATAGAGGCTAACTGCGCTAAATTCAAAGAACAGAGAAAACCGCTGGTGTGGGGGAGATCACAGCTATGAAGCTCAAGTTACCAAAACTTTATTATTGGGCTCTGAACCTAACTTACAGATGCGGAAGACAATATCTACACATTGCCACAGACATACAAACATTAGAGAATTATCAGTCTGTTCACTAACTAGGATTTTAGCCGTGGTGGATCTTATCCTCTTCTGCTGAACAACGCCTCATTTGTTCTATTATTATCAGAGTTATATACCACTGTAGTAGTTATTTCGTATGTTCATGTGAAGTTATGGTTCACTTCTCTTGCAATTAAAGACTTTTTATTCTAAACCTGAGTTCTTTAGTATGGTTGAATATTAGAAAAATAAACTTTTAAGCAGTATAAAGTGATCCTTTGTTGACAACGTTTCGCCCACACAGTGGACTTTATCAAATCGCAAACAGATGTACCTGGATTCTGAAAGGTACGTGAGTATTTATAGGATGGAGTCAGGTGGAGAATACTGGGTAGGTTGGATCTGAACCTGCATGTGACAATCTTCCGAGTAGGGTGATAGAGGCTAGGACCTTGGGTAGCTTTGAAAAGAGATTGGACAGGTATATGAGTAGACCTTCTGCAGTGTTCCTCCATTCTTATGTTATTATGTGGGATAACGATAAAGAAGTTTCTTGGCGAGTGGTTCAGCTATGTTATAGAAGCCGTTGTTTTGGCTGAAATTGTTGGATACACAGATAAGTGATGATTCCAGGATTCTTCAGTATTGAGTGTTTTCATCTCTGGCGATAAGTCTTGCGTTTCTGTAGTTGATTAAATAGTTGTGTGAATAGATTATAATCTATATTTTACCTTCACCCACTATATACAAATATATACACTATGTACAGATGGAATAATAAGTGTACACGACGGTGACAGATGGCAGAGCGAAAGCCAGAGAGAGTGCACCGTACTCAACCAGCAGGTAGGCAAGTCTGCCAATGCTTACCACAAGTGAATCACGATGCTTCAGCTTTGGTGGGCTTGCCTGTGATTGGTCAATGAACCAAGGTACTGGTTTAACGACGGGTACCCTATTAATCGCTAAACCCTTAGCACCTGGTTTGCTGGTTGGGAGGCAACCTATATGGTAGTGTGACATACGCAGAATAAATTGTAACATACTCTTTGCATGCCACACACACAGACATACACATGTATATGTGTAATGAACACTTATCAATGCTCAGTAATAACCTATATGGAGACAGAAACTCAGGAGATTAGTTAATATATATATATATATATATATATATATATATATATATATATATATATATATATATATATATATATATATTTATTTTTTTTTTATTATCACACCGGCCGATTCCCACCAAGGCAGGGTGGCCCGAAAAAGAAAAACTTTCACCATCATTCACTCCATCACTGTCTTGCCAGAAGGGTGCTTTACACTACAGTTTTTAAACTGCAACATTAACACCCCTCCTTCAGAGTGCAGGCACTGTACTTCCCATCTCCAGGACTCAAGTCCGGCCTGCCGGTTTCCCTGAATCCCTTCATAAATGTTACTTTGCTCACACTCCAACAGCACGTCAAGTATTAAAAACCATTTGTCTCCATTCACTCCTATCAAACACGCTCACGCATGCCTGCTGGAAGTCCAAGCCCCTCGCACACAAAACCTCCTTTACCCCCTCCCTCCAACCCTTCCTAGGCCGACCCCTACCCCGCCTTCCTTCCACTACAGACTGATACACTCTTGAAGTCATTCTGTTTCGCTCCATTCTCTCTACATGTCCGAACCACCTCAACAACCCTTCCTCAGCCCTCTGGACAACAGTTTTGGTAATCCCGCACCTCCTCCTAACTTCCAAACTACGAATTCTCTGCATTATATTCACACCACACATTGCCCTCAGACATGACATCTCCACTGCCTCCAGCCTTCTCCTCGCTGCAACATTCATCACCCACGCTTCACACCCATATAAGAGCGTTGGTAAAACTATACTCTCATACATTCCCCTCTTTGCCTCCAAGGACAAAGTTCTTTGTCTCCACAGACTCCTAAGTGCACCACTCACTCTTTTTCCCTCATCAATTCTATAATTCACCTCATCTTTCATAGACCCATCCGCTGACACGTCCACTCCCAAATATCTGAATACGTTCACCTCCTCCATACTCTCTCCCTCCAATCTGATATTCAATCTTTCATCACCTAATCTTTTTGTTATCCTCATAACCTTACTCTTTCCTGTATTCACCTTTAATTTCCTTCTTTTGCACACCCTACCAAATTCATCCACCAATCTCTGCAACTTCTCTTCAGAATCTCCCAAGAGCACAGTGTCATCAGCAAAGAGCAGCTGTGACAACTCCCACTTTGTGTGTGATTCTTTATCTTTTAACTCCACGCCTCTTGCCAAGACCCTCGCATTTACTTCTCTTACAACCCCATCTATAAATATATTAAACAACCACGGTGACATCACACATCCTTGTCTAAGGCCTACTTTTACTGGGAAAAAATTTCCCTCTTTCCTACATACTCTAACTTGAGCCTCACTATCCTCGTAAAAACTCTTCACTGCTTTCAGTAACCTACCTCCTACACCATACACTTGCAACATCTGCCACATTGCCCCCCTATCCACCCTGTCATACGCCTTTTCCAAATCCATAAATGCCACAAACACCTCTTTAGCCTTATCCAAATACTGTTCACTTATATGTTTCACTGTAAACACCTGGTCCACACACCCCCTACCTTTCCTAAAGCCTCCTTGTTCATCTGCTATCCTATTCTCCGTCTTACTCTTAATTCTTTCAATTATAACTCTACCATACACTTTACCAGGTACACTCAACAGACTTATCCCCCTATAATTTTTGCACTCTCTTTTATCCCCTTTGCCTTTATACAAAGGAACTATGCATGCTCTCTGCCAATCCCTAGGTACCTTACCCTCTTCCATACATTTATTAAATAATTGCACCAACCACTCCAAAACTATATCCCCACCTGCTTTTAACATTTCTATCTTTATCCCATCAATCCCGGCTGCCTTACCCCCTTTCATTTTACCTACTGCCTCACGAACTTCCCCCACACTCACAACTGGCTCTTCCTCACTCCTACAAGATGTTATTCCTCCTTGCCCTATACACGAAATCACAGCTTCCCTATCTTCATCAACATTTAACAATTCCTCAAAATATTCCTTCCATCTTCCCAATACCTCTAACTCTCCATTTAATAACTCTCCTCTCCTATTTTTAACTGACAAATCCATTTGTTCTCTAGGCTTTCTTAACTTGTTAATCTCACTCCAAAACTTTTCCTTATTTTCAACAAAATTTGTTGATAACATCTCACCCACTCTCTCATTTGCTCTCTTTTTACATTGCTTCACCACTCTCTTAACTTCTCTCTTTTTCTCCATATACTCTTCCCTCCTTGCATCACTTCTACTTTGTAAAAACTTCTCATATGCTAACTTTTTCTCCCTTACTACTCTCTTTACATCATCATTCCACCAATCGCTCCTCTTCCCTCCTGCACCCACTTTCCTGTAACCACAAACTTCTGCTGAGCACTCTAACACTACATTTTTAAACCTACCCCATACCTCTTCGACCCCATTGCCTATGCTCTCATTAGCCCATCTATCCTCCAATAGCTGTTTATATCTTACCCTAACTGCCTCCTCTTTTAGTTTATAAACCTTCACCTCTCTCTTCCCTGATGCTTCTATTCTCCTTGTATCCCATCTACCTTTTACTCTCAGTGTAGCTACAACTAGAAAGTGATCTGATATATCTGTGGCCCCTCTATAAACATGTACATCCTGAAGTCTACTCAACAGTCTTTTATCTACCAATACATAATCCAACAAACTACTGTCATTTCGCCCTACATCATATCGTGTATACTTATTTATCCTCTTTTTCTTAAAATATGTATTACCTATAACTAAACCCCTTTCTATACAAAGTTCAATCAAAGGGCTCCCATTATCATTTACACCTGGCACCCCAAACTTACCTACCACACCCTCTCTAAAAGTTTCTCCTACTTTAGCATTCAAGTCCCCTACCACAATTACTCTCTCACTTGGTTCAAATGCTCCTATACATTCACTTAACATCTCCCAAAATCTCTCTCTCTCCTCTGCATTCCTCTCTTCTCCAGGTGCATACACGCTTATTATGACCCACTTCTCGCATCCAACCTTTACTTTAATCCACATAATTCTTGAATTTACACATTCATATTCTCTTTTCTCCTTCCATAACTGATCATTTAACATTACTGCTACCCCTTCCTTTGCTCTAACTCTCTCAGATACTCCAGATTTAATCCCATTTATTTCCCCCCACTGAAACTCTCCTACCCCCTTCAGCTTTGTTTCGCTTAGGGCCAGGACATCCAACTTCTTTTCATTCATAACATCAGCAATCATCTGTTTCTTGTCATCCGCACTACATCCACGCACATTTAAGCAACCCAGTTTTATAAAGTTTTTCTTCTTCTCTTTTTTAGTAATTGTATACAGGAGAAGGGGTTACTAGCCCATTGCTCCCGGCATTTTAGTCGCCTCATACGACACGCATGGCTTACGGAGGAAAGATTCTTTTCCACTTCCCCATGGACAATAGAAGAAATAAAAAAAAGAACAAGAGCTATTTAGAAAAAGGAGAAAAACCTAGATGTATGTATATATATATATGCATGTGCGTGTCTGTGAAGTGTGACCAAAGTGTAAGTAGGAGTAGCAAGATATCCCTGTTATCTTAGCGTGTTTATGAGACAGAAAAAGAAACCAGCAATCCTACCATCATGCAAAACAGTTACAGGTTTTTGTTTCACAGTCATCTGGCAGGACGGTAGTACTTCCCTGGGTGGTTGCTGTCTACCAACCTACTACCTTATATATATATATATATATATATATATATATATATATATATATATATATATACATATACATATATATATATATATATATATATGTCGTGCCGAATATGTAAAACTGGTCAATTAGCAAGAACTCCTTTAAAATTAAGTCCTTTCTAAAATTTTCTCTTATACGTTTAAAGACATATTTTTTTCATTAATGTTAATGTACAAATTTTTAATTTTGCTCCAAAAGAATCTTAGAAAACTTACCTAACCTTATTATAACAAGAACAATTTATTTTAGCCTAACCCAACTAAATATATTTTAGATTTGTTTACAGTAATTTTATACTAAACAAACACAGTGAAATATATTTTTTCTTTAGGCTCAGAATGATTTTAGCGAAATTATTGCATACACAAATTTTCGCTTGTCCTATATAGCAAGATGAGCGTTGCTATTTAGGGCCAAGATGGCAAGTTCTGCCTATCGACACCATGCCTAACCCTTCTAGGGTAGGGTAGGTACTTGAGCCCGAGCCTTTCGCTCATAAGACTGTCATTTCCATTTGCCCCCTTGTGGCGGGGATGGCAGACCAGAGAGGCCTAGCTTGGGGACAGTTGGTCCCAAAGATGAGGAGGTACTTGTGCCTCCTCCCATGGGAGACTTAGGTCTCAGACACTCCCTAAAGAGGGAGCCAAGGCCGGGCCACCACTTGGAAAAGGCCCGGGCCGGGAGAATACCGGCTAATCTTTAATAATAATAATAAGTTCTGCCTATTCGGCACGACATATATATATATATATATATATATATATATATATTTATATATATATATATATATATATATATATATATATATATATATATATATATATATATATATACATGTATATGGAGACAGAGAGAGAGAGAGATAAATGAAAATATAGTTGAAAACTTTGTGGAGGACAGAGGGAGGTGGGAAGTAATCCGCAGACATGACAAACACTCACACTCACCACACAGCTAAGACAATCTCACCTCCTCGGGGCTGCGACAGGGGAAGGGGAAGGAAATCAAAACAACGTAGTTATCCCTCCCCTACGCTTCCGTTTTCTATGCTGGAAGGCAAGAGAGGCTGGGGACGAGCAGGAAGTAGGTGGAGTCAACGTGGTAGCTCCGCCCCACCCTCCCTCCCAACCATTCCCCGCTCCCCCAGCAAGACAACTCCTCCCCCCAGGGAGCGACCCCAGGGGAGTACCCGCCAGGGGGACGCCCATTTTCAATCGCCAGACGCACCACAGAAAACTATCAACAGCTTACCAATTTTCAGCGTATACTGAAATAAAGTGTGAATTTTTTTTCCGGGCGCTGTTGTTCCTGTGGGTTTGGCGCTTCCCACAGTGGAAGATAATTCTTAATTGTGAATCTGTGTACCCTACATGTTGGGGCACGTTGAATACAATAAGATTTAAATTTAGCGTTTCCTTACTCGGAAAATTGACGAGGTTACATAATGACGAATGATGGAGAGGTTTGATAAGTTTTTAACTCTGGTAATGTAACAACAAATTTGTAAGTGAATATTTTACGAACAAACGCACCAGAGGATGAACAAACACATGAACACCAAAATGAACATAAACAAATACTTACGAACACACATGAAAAACACGAACAAGCACATAAGTTTGAAGAAGCAAACATGAACAAAGACACTAACAAATACACATGCATAAAGATGCATGAAAAACTTATAAACACAGTAACAAATACATCACAGATTGGATAAACAAACAGCTAATACACCGAGAGGTGTATGTCTCTAAGTGTACTTACAGTGAGAAGTGTATATTGCTCAGCATATAAACACTGAGGGATGTATGTTTCTCATGGTATATACACTGAGAGGTGTATGTTTCTCAGTGTATATACACTGAGAGGTGTATGTTTCTCAGTGTATATACACTGAGAGGTGTATGTCAGTGTATATACACTGAGAGGTATATGTCAGTGTATATACACTGAGAGGTATATGTCAGTGTATATACACTGAGAGGTGTATGTCAGTGTATATACACTGAGAGGTATATGTCAGTGTATATACACTGAGAGGTGTATGTCACTCAGTGTATATACACTGAGAGGTGTATGTCAGTGTATATTCACTGAGAGGTGTATGTCAGTGTATATACACTGAGAGGTGTATGTCAGTGTATATACACTGAGAGGTGTATGCCACTCAGTGTATATACACTGAGAGGTGTATGTCACTCAGTGTATATACACTGAGAGGTGTATGTCACTCAGTGTATATACACTGAGAGGTGTATGTCACTCAGTGTATATACACTGAGAGGTATGTGTCAGTGTATATACACTGATAGTTTACATTAATCCCTCTTCTAGGTATTAAAATATTCTTGGCTGGTGGTGAACAGGTGACATACAGCCTTAATGACCCTCGTGCAGTAGACAGGTTTCAAACTTGACAGACCAATAACCAAAAAAAAAAAAAATACATAGACTGAAATAAAAAGTATTATTAATGCAAAAAATAGAACAATATCATTTTGATTTTGATTTTTTTCAAGAAATTTCTTAGCACTGGTAACACAGATTTTTTTGATATAATAGACGATATAATTCAGCGTATAATTAAAGGTATAATTAAAGGTATAATGGGTTCTTGATCCAAGGGATTCTTGCTACCCTCCTCTTCCTCGAATCAAACCTAATTAATACCCAATTGCTAGACGCTGTATAGCACTTAATATAATAATAATAATAATAATAATAATAATAATAATAATAATAATAATAATAATAATAATAATAATAATAATAATAATAATGATAATACAGGTAGATCTAAGGAATAAAAGAAGGTGTCTAAATTTCAAAATCAAAGTAGATATTTCTATGAAAGATCCAGTTTAGTACAAATTAGAGTGAGCACTGATGTAGACCATTGATTTGGCAATTGAGTTGTAGACGAGTGGAAGAAACTGCCAGTGAAGGATCAGTGATGCCAGACATTGTGGAACCTGAACCAGAAGCTTATGAGAGAGTGAGAGAGAGAGAGAAAGAGAGAGAGAGATAGAGAGAGAGAGAGAGAGAGAGAGAGAGAGAGAGAGAGAGAGAGAGAGAGAGAGAGAGAGAATGTCTACTTCAACGACCTTCTTCATCTCATCCCAGAATCACATGCATATGCAGACGACTGTACACTGACATTCACTTATCCAAGAGAAGAAATGCCAGCTGCTCTAAGCTACATCAATCACCAGCTGAGAGCTATATCAGCTTGGGGAAATAGATGGCAAGTAACATTTGCACCTGAGAAAACGCAAGTGATGATCGTCTCTAGGCACCATGATGGTAATGCTGGTGCAGTAGTAAGGATGAATGGGAGGGTGTTGGCACCTGGGGAAGAAGTTGATATCCTTGGGGTGAAATTTGACTCCAAACTAACCATGAAGAACCATGTTGTAAATCTTGCAAACAAGGCAGCCAGGAAGCTTACAGCACTTCGCCGTATCTCGCATCTGCTTGACAGTAGGGGTTGCAAGATCCTGTACGAGGCACAAGTACGCTCACACCTTGAGTATGCTCCACTTTCTTGGTTTGCCTGCTCCCCCCCCTCCCATCTGCGACTGCTTGACAGAGTAGAGAACAGAGCAAGACGTCTCATCTCTCGCCTGGACCCATCCTGGATAGATCTGTCATTTCACTAGAGCCTTCAACATAGGAGGGATGTGGGTGGCCTTACTGTTATGTACAAGGCCAATATTGTCAAAATACCACACTTGGATCCACTTCGAGGACAGCGTGAAACAAGCTTTTATGCCACAAGACGGGCAGAAAGCAGCAACTTCACTCTGGCTGTACCCTTCTCCAGAACATCACTCCATCTGAGATCATACATACCCAGGATGACTCGAGTATGGAACACATTCGTACAGCATAATGATGTCAACGAGATAAAGTCAGTTGATCAAATGAAAATGCTGGCCCACAGATGGCTCCAACTTCATCCTGTTCCCTACTTGTATGTCTCATAACAATAAAAATGCTTTCAAATGAGCTGATGTAGGTAACAGCTCCTAGCTTGCCAATAAAGTTAGGAATCCTTAACCTGTAATATAACTGTCAATAAAGCTAGGGATCCTTAACCTTGTCAAACCCTGTGTATATAAAAAAAAAGAGAGCGAGAGAGAGAGAGAGAGAGAGAGAGAGAGAGAGAGAGAGAGAGAGAGAGAGAGAGAGAGAGAGAGAGAGAGAGAGAGAGAGAGAGAGAGAGAGAGAGAGAGGGAGAGAGAGAGAGAGAGAGGAGACAGAGAGAGAGAGAGAGAGAGAGAGAGAGAGAGAGAGAGAGAGAGAGAGAGAGAGAGAGAGAGAGAGAGAGACAGAGACAGAGACAGAGACAGAATGAGTCAAGACTAAGCAAAAGAACACACACACACCAGTGACGTGAGCAAATAAAGACAGTCATCAATCAAGTAATCAATGTGGAGTCTCAGGGAGAGAGAGAGAGAGAGAGAGAGAGAGAGAGAGAGAGAGAGAGAGAGAGAGAGAGAGAGAGAGAGAGAGAGAGAGAGAGAGAGAGAGAGAGAGAGAGAGAGAGAGAGAGAGAGAGAGAGAGAGAGAGAGAGAGAGAGAGAGAGAGAGAGAGGAGAATGGTAGAAAGAGAAGATGAGAGGATGTGGGAGGCTTCAGGAATGTATAACACTGAACAAGGAACACTGAACACACAACACTGAACACACAACACTGAACACACAACACTGAACACACAACACTGAACACACAACACTGAAAACACAACACTGAACACACAACACTGAACACACAACACTGAACACACAACACTAAACACACAACACTGAACACACAACATTGAACACACAACACTGAACACACAACACTGAAAACACAACACTGAACACACAACACTGAAAACACAACACTGAACACACAACACTGAACACTGAATGCACAACTCTGAACATTGAACACAGAACACTGGACACAACACTGAACACACAACACTGAACACTGAAAACACAACATTGAACACACAACACTAAACACAGAACACTAAACACAGAACACTGAACACACATTGAACACACAACACTGAACACTGAACACACAACATTGAACACACAACACTAAACACAGAACACTAAACACAGAACACTGAACACACAACATTGAACACACAACACTAAACACAGAACACTAAACACAGAACACTGAACACACAACATTGAACACACAACAATAAACACACAACACTGAACACAGAACACTGAACACACAACACTGAACACACAACACTAAACGCAGAACACTAAACACAGAACACTAAACACAGAACACTGAACGCACAACAATGAACACAGAACACTGAACACACAACACTGAACACACAACACACCTGGTCAAGCACGTCAAGAAGTTAGAGAAAGTACAAAGGTTTGCAACAAGGCTAGTCCCAGAGCTCAGGGGAATGTCGTACGAGGAAAGGTTGAGGGAAATCGGACTGACAACACTGGAGGACAGAAGGGTCAGGGGAGACATGATAACGACATACAAGATACTGCGGAGAATAGACAAGGTGGACAGAGATAGGATGTTCCAGAGAGGGGACACATTGACAAGGGGTCACAACTGGAAGCTGAAGACTCAGACGAGTCACATGGACGTTAGGAAGTATTTCTTCAGTCATAGAGTTGTCAGCAAGTGGAATAGCCTAGCAAGTGAAGTAGTGGAGGCAGGAACCATACATAGTTTTAAGAAGAGGTATGACAAAGCTCAGGAAGCAGAGAGAGAGAGAGGACCTAGTAGCGATCAGTGAAGAGGCGGGGCCAGGAGCTGAGTCTTGACCCCTGCAACCACAATTAGGTGAGTACAACACTAAACACAGAACACTGAACACACAACACTGAACACACAACACTAAACACACAACACTGAACACACAACACTGAACACACAACACTAAACACACAACACTGAACACACAACACTGAACACACAACACTGAACATACAACACTGAACACACAACACTGAACACACAACACTGAACACACAATACTGAACATACAACACTGAACACACAACACTGAACACACAACACTAAACACACAACACTAAACACACAACACTGAACATACAACACTGAACACACAACACTGAACATACAACACTGAACATACAACACTGAACACACAACACTAAACACACAACACTGAACACACAACACTGAACACACAATACTGAACACACAACACTGAACACACAACACTGAACACACAACACTGAACACACAACACTGAACACACAACACTGAACACACAACACTGAACACACAACACTGAACACACAACACTGAACACACAACACTGAACACACAACACTGAACACACAACACTAAACACACAACACTAAACACACAACACTGAACACACAACACTGAACACACAACACTGAACACACAACACTAAACACACAACACTGAACACACAACACTGAACACACAACACTAAACACACAACACTGAACACACAACATTGAACACACAACACTGAACACACGACACTGAACACACAACACTGAACATACAACACTGAACACTGGTAAAACTCCAACACTGGGATTCCTCCAGGAAGGAGCATTGTTGCTGGTGAAGGTCTCTCTTGTTCCAAGGAACTGGAGATCAGAGAACATGGCCAACTTTCGTCTGGTAGTGGCTCCATGACTCCGTGTTTGTAGCTTCAGATATTTAAGGTTACCAGCAGTGAATTTTATGCCTGGGGGAGGGGGGGGGGGGTCAGCCCGGACCCAGTGCCTGTAAAAACACCGTGTTGAAAAGGAGAGACAGAGAGTGTTAGAGAGACAGAGAGTGTTAGAGAGACAGAGAGAGCTAGAGAGACAGAGAGAGCTAGAGAGACAGAGAGTGTTAGAGAGACAGAGAGAGCTAGAGAGACAGAGAGAGATAGAGACAGAGAGTGTTAGAGAGACAGAGAGTGTTAGAGAGACAGAGAGTGTTAGAGACAGAGAAGTGTTAGAGAGACAGAGAGAGCTAGAAAGACAGAGAGTGTTAGAGAGACAGAGAGTGTTAGAGAGACAGAGAGTGTTAGGAGAGACAGAGAGTGCAGAGAGACAGAGTGTTAGAGACAGAGAGTGTTAGAGACAGAGTGTTAGAGAGACAGAGAGAGCTAGAGAGACAGAGAGTGTTAGAGAGACAGAGAGTGTTAGAGAGACAGAGAGTGTTAGAGAGACAGAGAGTGTTAGAGAGACAGAGAGAGCTAGAGAGACAGAGAGTGTTAGAGAGACAGAGAGTGTTAGAGAGACAGAGAGTGTTAGAGAGACAGAGAGTGTTAGAGAGACAGAGAGTGTTAGAGAGACAGAGAGTGTTAGAGAGACAGAGAGTGTTAGAGAGACAGAGAGTGTTAGAGAGACAGAGAGTGTTAGAGAGACAGAGAGAGCTAGAGAGACAGAGAGTGTTAGAGAGACAGAGAGTGTTAGAGAGACAGAGAGTGTTAGAGAGACAGAGAGTGCAAGAGAGACAGAGAGTGTTAGAGAGACAGAGAGAGCTAGAGAGACAGAGAGAGCTAGAGAGACAGAGAGTGTTAGAGAGACAGAGAGTGTTAGAGAGACAGAGAGTGTTAGAGAGACAGAGAGTGTTAGAGAGACAGAGAGTGTTAGAGAGACAGAGAGAGCTAGAGAGACAGAGAGTGTTAGAGAGACAGAGAGTGTTAGAGAGACAGAGAGTGTTAGAGAGACAGAGAGTGTTAGAGAGACAGAGAGTGTTAGAGAGACAGAGAGTGTTAGAGAGACAGAGAGAGCTAGAGAGACAGAGAGAGCTAGAGAGACAGAGAGTGTTAGAGAGACAGAGAGAGCTAGAGAGACAGAGAGTGTTAGAGAGACAGAGAGAGTTAGAGAGACAGAGATAGAGAGACAGAGAAAGTTAGAGAGACAGAGATAGAGAGACAGAGAGTGTTAGAGAGACAGAGAGAGCTAGAGAGACAGAGAGTGTTAGAGAGACAGAGAGTGTTAGAGAGACAGAGAGTGTTAGAGAGACAGAGAGAGTTAGAGAGACAGAGAGAGTTAGAGAGACAGAGAGTGTTAGAGAGACAGAGAGTGTTAGAGAGACAGAGAGAGCTAGAGAGACAGAGAGTGTTAGAGAGACAGAGAGTGTTAGAGAGACAGAGAGTGTTAGAGAGACAGAGAGTGTTAGAGAGACAGAGAGTGTTAGAGAGACAGAGAGTGTTAGAGAGACAGAGAGTGTTAGAGAGACAGAGAGAGCTAGAGAGACAGAGAGTGTTAGAGAGACAGAGAGAGTTAGAGAGACAGAGAGTGTTAGAGAGACAGAGAGTGTTAGAGAGACAGAGAGAGCTAGAGAGACAGAGAGTGTTAGAGAGACAGAGCGTGTTAGAGAGACAGAGAGTGTTAGAGAGACAGAAAGTGTTAGAGAGACAGAGAGTGTTAGAGAGACAGAGAGAGCTAGAGAGACAGAGAGAGCTAGAGGGAGCAGAGCGTTAGAGAGACAGAAAGTGTTAGAGAGACAGACAGTGTTAGAGAGACAGAGAGTGTTAGAGAGACAGAGAGTGTTAGAGAGGAGAGTGTGTTGGGGAGACAGAGGCTAGAGAGACAGAGAGTGTTAGAGAGACAGAGAGTGTTAGAGACAGAGAGTGTTAGAGAGACAGAGAGTAGAGAGAGACAGAGAAGCAGAAAGACAGAGAGTGAGAGAGAGAGCTAGAGAGACAGAGAGTGTTACAGAGACAGAGAGTGTTAGAGGCAGGAGAGAGGCTAGAGAGACAGAGAGTGTTAGAGACAAGAGAGTTGAGAGACAGAGAGTGTTAGAGAGACAGAGAGAGCTAGAGAGACAGAGAGTGTTAGAGAGACAGAGAGAGCTAGAGAGACAGAGAGTGTTAGAGAGACAGAGAGAGTTAGAGAGACAGAGAGTGTTAGAGAGACAGAGAGTGTTACAGAGACAGAGAGTGTTAGAGAGGCAGAGAGTGTTAGAGAGACAGAGAGAGCTAGAGAGACAGAGAGTGTTAGAGAGACAGAGAGAGTTAGAGAGACAGAGAGTGTTAGAGAGACAGAGAGTGTTACAGAGACAGAGAGTGTTAGAGAGGCAGAGAGTGTTAGAGAGACAGAGAGAGCTAGAGAGACAGAGAGTGTTAGAGAGGGACAGAGAGAGTTAGAGACAGAGAGAGTTAGAGAGACAGAGAGTGTTAGAGACAGAGAGTGTTAGAGAGGGCAGAGAGCTAGAGAGGGACAGAGTGTTAGAGAGACAGAGCGTGTTGAGGGCAGATGTTAGAGACAGAGAAAGTGTTAGAGAGACGAGAAAGTGTTAGAGAGACAGAGAGAGAGAGAGAGAAGAGCAGAGAGACAGAGAGAGCTTAGAGAGACAGAGAGCTTAGAGAGACAGAGAGCAAGTTAGAGAGACAGAGAGAGCAGAGAGACAGAGAAAGTTAGAGAGACAGAGATAGAGAGACAGAGAGTGTTAGAGAGACAGAGAGTGTTAGAGAGACAGAGAGTGCTAGAGAGACAGAGAGTGTTAGAGAGACAGAGAGTGTTAGAGAGAGAGCAGACAGAAAGTGTTAGAGGAGCAGAGAGTGTTAGAGACAGAGCTAGAGAGACAGAAAGTGTTAGAGAGGCAGAGAGTGTTAGAGAGACAGAGAGTGTTAGAGAGACAGAGAGTGTTAGAGAGACAGAAAGTGTTAGAGAGGCAGAGAGTGTTAGAGAGACAGAGAGAGCTAGAGAGACAGAGAGTGTTAGAGAGACAGAGAGTGCTAGAGAGACAGAGAGTGTTAGAGAGACAGAGAGTGTTAGAGAGACAGAGAGTGTTAGAAAGACAGAGATAGAGAGACAGAGAGAGTTAGAGAGACAGAGATAGAGAGACAGAGAGTGTTAGAGAGACAGAGAGTGTTAGAGAGACAGAGATTGTTAGAGAGACAGAGAGTGTTAGAGAGACAGAGAGTGTTAGAGAGACAGAGAGTGTTAGAGAGACAGAGAGTGTTAGAGAGACAGAGAGTGTTAGAGAGACAGAGAGAGTTAGAGAGACAGAGAGTGTTAGAGAGACAGAGAGAGCTAGAGAGGCAGAGAGAGCTAGAGAGACAGAGATAGAGAGACAGAGAGAGCTAGAGAGACAGAGATAGTGAGACAGAGAGAGTTAGAGACAGTGTTAGAGAGACAGAGGGAGCTAGAGAGACAGAGCTAGAGAGACAGAGAGAGATAGAGAGACAGAGATAAACACACGAACAAGAGAGGCTGTAACAATGTGATCCAAGAATAAGCTTCTTAGGCAATTGACTTTACTCTTTTGTAACAGTTGGTAGACTGGTTGTCCCCTCAGCCGATTACTGCCACCCCCTTCCCCTCTCCCCTTCCCCTGTCCCCTTCCCCTCTCCCCTTACCCTCTCCCCTTCCTCTCTCCCCTTCCTCTCTCCCCTTACCCTCCCCTCCCCTTCCCCTCTCCCCTTACGCTCTCCCCTTACCCTCCCTCCTCCTCCCCTCTCCTACCCTCCTTCCTCCCCTTCCCCTCCCCTTACCCTCTCCCCTTCCTCTCTCCCCTTACCCTCTCCCCTTCCCCTGTCCCCTTACCCTGTCCCCTTACCCCTCCTCCTCCTTCCCCTCCCCTCTCCTCCTTCCTCTCCCCTCCACCCTCTCCCCTTCCTCTCCCCTTACCCTCCCCTCCCCTTTCCCCTGTCCCCTGCCCTGTCCCCTTCCACTGTCCCTCCCCTCCCCTCCCCTTCCCCTCCTCCTCCCTTCCTCTCCCCTTCCTTCTCTCCCCTTACCCTCTCCTCCCTTCCCTCCTCCTACCCTCCTCCCCTTACCCTCCTCTCCTCTCTCCTTCCTCTCCCTTCCTCTCTCCCTTCCTCCTCTCCTTCCTCCCCTCCCCCTTACCCTCCCCTCCCCTTCCCTGTCCCCTTCCTCCCCTTCCCTGTCCCCTTCCCTCTCCTCCTCCTCCCCTCCTCCCCTCCCTTCCTTCCTCCTCCTCCCACCACCCTCTCCCTTCCTCTCTCTTACCCTCCTCCTTCCCCTGTTCTACCCTGTCCCTCCACCTGTTCCCCTTCCCCTCCTCCTTCCCCTTCTCCTTCCTCCTCTCCTTCCCTCTCCCCTTCCCTCTCCTTCCCTTCCCCTCCCTCCTCCTTACTTCCCCTCCTCCCCCTTACCCTCCCCTCCCTTCCTCTCCTCCCTTCTCCTTCCCTCCTCCTCCTCCCCTCCCCTCCCTTCCCCTCTCTCTTCCTCCCTCCCTCCCTTCCCTCTCCGCTTACCCTGTCCCCTTACCCTCTCCCCTTCCTCTCTCCCCTTCCCCTCTCTCCTTCCTCTCTCCCCTTACCCTCTCCCCTTCCTCTCTCCCCTTACCCTCTCCCCTTCCCCTGTCCCCTTACCCTGTCCCCTTCCACTGTCCCCTTCCCCTCTCCCCATCCCCAGTCCCCTTACCCTGTCCCCTTCCCCTGTCCGCTTCCCCTCTCCCCTTACCCTCTCCCCTTCCTCTCTCCCCTTACCCTCTTCTCTTAGGACCCGGCAAACCTGAGGGGAGAGGGATGAACAGGAAAAAAACTGGGCGTAAGGAAGCAAAAGGAGAAGAAGAGGAAGATCAGGAGGATAAAAAGGGGAAATGCTATGAAAAATGGGAAAATTTTAGTTAGAAAACCGGAATTAGAAAAAAAAGAGAAAAACGGAAGAAAAACAAAAACATAAATATTGAGAGAAATTGGGTAAAACAGAAAGGAAATATAAGAAGAGGGGAAAGGGAAAAGGCAAACGAAAAAAAGTGGGGAGAAAAGAAGGGAAATGAAGAAAACAGAGAGGAACAAGATATAAAATTGAAGGTAAAAATCAAAAGAAAAAACAGAAAGGAATGGGCAAAACGGAAATACAATTAGAAATGGGAGAAAGGAAAGAGAGAAAGAGAAGGGGATGAGAGAATAATAGAGACGAACAGATTCGGAGAAGAAACTGAGAGAGAGAAAGAGAGAAGGAGAAAAAAAAGAAGGATAGAGAGTAAGGAAAAAAAGAACGGTGGTGCAGGTGTAGGTGCAGGTGTAGGTGCAGGTGTAGGTGCAGGTGTAGGTGCAGGTCTAGGTGCAGGTTTAGGGGACAGGTGTAGATGCAGGTGTAGGTGCAGGTGTAGGTGCAGGTTTAGGGGACAGGTTTAAGGTGCAGGTGTAGGAGCAGGCGTAAGGTGTAGGTGTAGGGGACAGGTGTAGGTGCAGGTGAAGTTGCAGGTGTAGGGGACAGGTGTAGGTGCAGGTGTAAGGCGAAGGTGTAGAGGACAGATGTAGGTGCATGCGCAGGTGTAGGGGACAGGTGTAGGTGCAGGTGTAGGGGACAGGTGTAGATGCAGGTGTAGTGGACAGGTGTATGTACAGGTGTTGGTGCAGGTGTAGGGGACAAGTGTAGGTGTAAGGTGTAAGTGACAAGTGAAAGGTGCAGGTGTAGGTGACAGGTGTAGGTGCAGGTGTACGTGTCAGGTGTAAGGTGTAGGTGTTGGGGACATGTGCAGGTGTAGGTGACAGGTGTAGGTGACAGGTGTAGGTGCAGGTGTAGGTGACACGTGTAGGTGCAGGTGTAGGTGGCAGGTGTAGGGTACAAGTGTAGGCGCAGGTGTAGGGAACAGGTGTAAGGTGTAGGTGTAGAAGACAGATGTAAGGTGCAGGTGAGGCGACAGGTGTAAGGTGAAGGTGTAGAAGACAGGTGTAAGGTGCAGGTATAGGGGACAGGTGTAGGTTTTATTACAAGTGCAACGTTCCTCTCTTCCTCTGTCTCTGAGAAATATTTCTCACTGTACACAAACATTCTCACTCTTCTTTCCTCTCCCTCTCTTATTATGCCTCTGTCTCCCCCCCACCCCTGGTCATCCTCTCATCCCTCTCTCATTTTCCCCTCGTCAGGTACCCCTCTCTGTGTGTCCCCTCTCTTCCCCTCTGAGGGCTGGGTCGTCAAGTACTCACACCAACATTGTTGATTCCTGGTCTCACCAGCTCAGCTGGAAATTAGGTATTTGTTAGTACTTTGATGTTCAGAGTGGAAGTCTCGTGTTGGTGGTGGTGGTAGGTGGTAGGTGGGGGTGGTAGGTGGTAAGCTGGATGACTGGTGGTAAGTGGTGATGGTAGCTGGTGGTGGTAGGTGGTAGATTGAGGTGGAAGGAGGTGTAGTGGTGGTAGTAGGTGGTAAGTGGCTGTGGTAGGTGGTGGTAACGGTTGTAGTAAGCTATAATATAAGTAAACTATACATGGTAACATTGGAAAGAGAGAGTTACTGATGCCAGGCACAGCCGGCCCTCTGCCACACTTGGCCCTCTATGGAGCACTCCCCATCAACACGGAGCCAGAGAAAGAATGACCGTCCATAAGAAGCTGATATGTAATCTCCCGACCCAACAGTAATAACCTCACCGACGTGTCGAACACAAAACACCGTGCCTCCAGAAGCAATATTCACCCCCACGGAAAATCGAGATTAAAATTCCTAAGATTGGTCCAGTCAGCAGAGCGAGAGTGTGCCAAAGGCGATGAGAAACCGATGATGGTGTTTTCTTCGTCAGGAAATAACACGGTGTCTCCTGACACGGGAGTCTTGCCTGCTACACCATACACAAGCCTACCACAGCTGCCACCATCACCTTATTCAAAACACGAAGGATCATTACACAGTAATGTGTCTTCTGGTAAGGTGTTGAAATCCTTACTTAGGGGAGACTGGAGGATAGGAAGCATCGCTGATTAAGATAGAGGGATTACACTGATTTTGGAATCCAAGAATGCTAGAGAGAGAGAGAGAGAGAGAGAGAGAGAGAGAGAGAGAGAGAGAGAGAGAGAGAGAGAGAGAGAGAGATAGATAGATAGATAGATAGATAGATAGATAGAGAGAGAGAGAGTGAGAGAGAGATTAGTGGAAAGAAAAATATTTGACGTCTCTTATGTATGTGCTTGGAAGACTAAAATTGATAGACAAGTTGCTCTATTATTATTATTATTATTATTATTATTATTATTATTATTATTATTTATTCACGAAGGGCTACCTGTAAGCGACAACCTGATTTTTTCTCTTTTTTTCTTCCTCCTAATCTTCGATTTTATTTCACTCAGAACTCAAGAACTTCTCATCCGACCGGTTTCAAAATTTGAACGCTTGTGTACGGTAACGAGGACCAGATTCTAGAAACAATTGGCCAGCTATTATTTAACATCAAAACGAAAATATATGAGCATACGACTTCTGAATGGCTTCAGTATTTACTGGCTGAGACATCTTAAGGCAGGATAATGTCCATATAGTGTCCGTGTGGGTGTAAATTCGTCAATACAATAAAAGTATTTTTTAGAACCTGGTATCTTTGGAATTTTTATAAAATTGAACTATCTTAAAAAAAAAAAGTATCTTTTCTTAGAGGAGTTTAGAGAATTCTAAAATGAATATAACTGCAAAAAAAAAAATTAACAACTCGCTTTTTATAGTGCTTTTAAATTTCTTGAGTTGAGTCAACCCTTAAATACTGCACGGTTTGATGCAAGAGCCGGTCATCTGACAGCTACATTTTTTTCTCCTTCCAGCGAAGGTGTTTGATTATAACTTCAAAATGCCTTATCCAGTCGCCTTCAAATTTCAAACCCTGGTCAAGCATTACAAGATGAAGCATCGCAGAGAAACTGACATGCTCAGCTGCTCTCTCTCTCTCTCTCTCTCTCCTTAATTTTATATAGACAATTCCCAAAATTGATTTCCACGAGACTGCTTGAAAAACCCTCTTTTGATTGTCTTCACAATTTCAAGTATCGCCGAGTTATTAACATACATTGTTGCTGTTTATAGACTCAAATATTTACATAGATGTTGCACAAGTGTTGCACAGATGTTGCACAGGTGTTGTACAGGTGTTACATCAGCAAAGCCCTATTTATTATACGCAAGAAGTCTATAATAAACACAAGTCTGAAATGCATATAAAGATTTTCCACAGGTCCGGTGACCTCTGCAAGTGGCCTGCGAGGTCACCGGACCCAACTGTTTGTGACCTCTTTCTATGGGGGCACGTGAAGAGCACAGTTTACGTACCACCACTACCTGCAACCCCGGAGGAGCTGAAAATTTCGATCACTAAAGCAGTTTGCATAACACCAGATATGCTGCAGAGCGTCTGGACCGAACTGGACTATCACATCGATGTTTACCGAAATATAAACACATATGCAGTATAATGTGATCCTTTATTGACTACGTTTCGCCCACACAATGAGCTTTTTCAAGTCACAAACAGATCTACCTGGGGTGGAAGGGTGGAAGGTAGATCTGTTTGTGACTTGAAAAAGCTCACTGTGTGGGCGAAACGTAGTCAATAAAGGATCACATTATACTGCATATGTGTTTATATTTCCATTGTGTCGGTATTTTATACCATTTATTTCCATGTTTACCGAGCAACCAGAGAGGCGCACATTAAGTGCCTTTAATGCTACCTTATACTACATGACACTGAAGGAAATTCTGCATCTAAAGCTATGTACCTGTTTGAAATCAGGGAGTGCTTTTGTGGACCCTGTTTATATATATACATATACATACATACACATGTATATACATATACATACATACACATACATATATATATATATATATATATATATATATATATATATATATATACATATACATACATACACATATATATGTATGATTATATATATATATAATATATATATATACATATATAATATATATATATATATATATATATATTATATATATTATATACATATATATATACATTATATATATTATATATATTATAAACACATATATATATATACATATATATATATATATATATATATATATTATATATATTATATTATATGCATATATATATATATATATAAATATATATATATATATATATATATATATATATATATATATATATATATATATATATATTATATATGTATTATATATATATATATATATATATATATATATATATATATATATATATATATATATATATATATATATATATATATATATATATATATATATATATATATATATATATATATATATATATATATATATATATATATATATATATATATATATATATATATATATATATATCTTTCCTCCGTAACCTGCCATGCGTGTCGTGAGGCGACTAAAATGCCAGGAGCAATGAGGGCTAGTAACCCCTTCTCCTGTAGACATTTACTAAAAAAAGAGAAGAAGAAAAACTTTATAAAACTGGGATGCTTAAATGTGAGTGGATGTAGTGCGGATGACAAGAAACAGATGATTGCTGATGTTATGAATGAAAAGAAGTTGGATGTCCTGGCCCTAAGCGAAACAAAGTTGAAGGGGGTGGGAGGGGAGTTTGGTGGGGGAAATAAATGGAATTAAATCTGGAGTATCTGAGAGTTAGAGCAAAGGAAGGGGTAGCAGTAATGTTGAAGGATCAGTTATGGAAGGAGAAAGAGAATATGAATGTGTAAATTCAAGAATTATGTGGATTAAAGTAAAGGTTGGATGCAAAAGTAGGTCATAATAAGCGTGTATGCACCTGGAGAAGAGAGGAATGTAGAGGAGGAGAGAGAGATTTTAGTTAGATGTTATGAATGTATAGGAAGCCTTTGAACCAAGTGAGAGAGTAAGTGTGGTAAGGGACCTGAATGCTAAAGTTGGAGAAACTTTTTAGAGAGGGTGTAGTAGGTAAGTTTGGGGTGCCAGGTGTAAATGATAATGGGAGCCCTTTGATTGAACTTTGTATAGAAAGGGGTTTAGTTATAGGTAATACATATTTTTAAGAAAAAGAGGATAAATAAGTATACAAGATATGATGTAGGGCGAAATGACAGTAGTTTGTTGGATTATGTATTGGTAGATAAAAGACTGTTGAGTAGACTTCAGGATGTACATGTTTA
>NW_027199158.1:0-35108 GCF_038502225.1 Cherax quadricarinatus
TGGATACAAAAGTAGCCTTACCCACAACAAAGTCGATTACATTATCCAGATGTGGCAGAGGGTAAACATCTGCAATTGTGACCTCATTCACCTTACGTTAGTCTGTGCACATTCAAAAACCTCCATCAGCTTTTCTAACAAGGATACACAGTGAAGCCCATGGACTAGACGACTCCTCCACTAACCCATGCTCTAACAGAAATTTTACCTCCTGCTGAAGTAACCTCTGTTTTTCAGGATTGGCTGTGTACTGGAAGAGTTTAATAGGATTAGAGTTACCCATATCTACGTTATGATAACCTAATGTACATTTTTTCGGCACATCCGAAAAAATATGAGGGTAAGATTGTAGAAGCGCAGTTAAACTTGTTACTTGAATCTTAGATAGCCCCACCATTAAAGGGCTAGGGTCCTTGAGGAGGACTGAATATAGAAGCTTTACATTAATTTCAGAAATAGAGTGCAAAGAGTCAGGATTACAGGCAGAAGACAGAGCCATTACTGGGACTTTATCTGGTGAATTAAATACTTGAATTTGATTAATGTGGTAAGTTTTAGATTCTGATGTCTTGTCAAGGGGAGACACCACATAATTTACATCAGGTAATTTACTTACAATTTGCATAGGTCCCGTAAATCTAGCTTTCAAGGTGTGGCCAGGTATAGGTTCCTTCACCAACACCTTGTCTCCTGGATGGAAGGAGCCAAACTGTGAATTTCTGTCATATCTCTTTTTCATTTTGTTTTGAGCTGCCTTTAAGTTAGCCATAGCCATCTGACGTGCCACCTGCAACCTTGAAGGTGAGTTGTGGAGTTAAGCACACGTCTTCTCCCAGCCATCCTTCCTTGAGCACCCAAAGAGGGCCTCGTACATTGTGCCCAAAGACCAGCTCAAACAGACTATACCCGGTAGACTCCTGCACAGTTTCTCTTATTGAAAACAGCAGTAAATGTAGTGATTCATCCCAGTATGAAGGATCTTTCCAAGGCTCCTTGGGACTGATGATGATAGGCAGTGGATAAGTTGTGGATTATTCCTAGCCTAGTTAATGCTTCTCTAAATGCTTTGGCAGTGAAGTTAGTACCTTGATCACTTTGAATAGATGTAGGAATACCAGAGCAAAGATAAACTTCGTTAAAGCATTGCGGATTGCTTCTGGGTATCTAGTTGCTCTATCCATAATGGTAAATAGGTACCGATTCCCAGACTTGGACTTATGTAGTGGACCTACACAATCTATAATTAAATCTGCGAAAGGTTCTCCATCATAGGTATAGGCTGGAGAGGTGCAGGTTTAATGGAATGTCCAGGTTTCCCTACTTGCTGACATTCTCGGCAACACCGGATATGATTCTTCACATCCTGCCTTAATTTTGGCCAATAGAATTCTTTAAGATTCTATACAATGTTTTAGTAATTCTTAAGTAACCTCCTAATGAAGTGTTACGAGCTATATTTAATATCTGAGGTCTAATTTTTTTGAGAACCACTAAGCTGTCTGACTGTTTCCTACCTTCTGTCTCCATACTAGTCTCAGTACAAATTAAGCAGTCATTTTTAACTTTATGCTTGACTAGGTGATCTGAAGAGCATTTACCAACGGCTGCCTGAAAAGCGAAATTCAATGAAGGGTCTTTTCGCTGTTCCTCTCAGAAGGACAGTCACTCAGGCATGGAAACAGATATATCTGGTAATCCTGCAACCCTGGAATAGGAAAGCTTGATCTGGGTCTGCTCACTAAATTTACGAGGCTCTGGCCAGTTTTCCTTGTAAAACAAATGGGCTCTTCCGAGATTAGAGTCGTCTAAGGATAGGTTAGCATTCTCACCAAACATCCCTTGGGATTTTGCCCAAGTAATGGCCAAGAAAGAAAAACTTTCATCATCATTCACTGCATCACTGTCTTGCCAGAGGGGTGCTTTAAACTACAGTTATAAAACTGTAACATTAACACCCCTCCTTCAGAGTGTAGACACTGTACTTCCCATCTCCAGGACTCAAGTCCGGCCTACCGGTTTCCCTGAATCCCTTCATAAATGTTGCTTTGCTCACACTCCAACAGCACGTCAAGTATTGAAAACCATTTGTCTCCATTCACTCCTATTACATAAGCTCATGCATGCATGCTGGAAGTCCAAGCCCCTCGCACACAAAACCTCCTTTACCCCCTCCCTTCAACCCTTCCTAGGCCGACCCCTACCCCGCCTTCCCTCTACTACAGATTTATACATTCTCGAAGTCATTCTGTCTTTTTCCATTCTCTCTAATGTCTGAACCACCTCAACAACCACTCCTCAGCCCTATGGATAATAGTTTTGGTAATCTCACACCTTCTCCTAGTTTCCAAACTACGAATTCTCTGCACAATATTCGCACCAAACATTGTCCTCAGACATGACATCTCCACTGCCTCCAGCCTTCTCCTTGTTGCAGCATTCATCACCGATGCTTCACACTCATACAAGAGTGTTGGTACAACTATACTCTCATACATTCCCCTTTTTGCTTACACGGACAAAGTTCTTTGTCTCCACAGACTCCTAAGTGCACCACTCACCCGTTTCCCCTCAGCAATTGTATGATTCATCTCATCCTTCATAGACCCATCTGCTGACACGTCCACTCCTAAATATCTGAATACATTTACCTACATATTCTCTCCCTCCAATCTAATATCCAGTCTTTCGTCACCTAATCTTTTTGTTATCCTCATCACCTTACTCTTTCCTACATTCGCAGCGCTGTATAGCCCTTGTGGCTTAGCGCTTCATTTTGATTATAATAATAATTTCCTACATTCACTTTTAATTTTCTTCTTTTACATATCCTACCAGATTCATCCACCAACCTTTGCAGCTTCTCTTCAGAATCTCCAAAAAGCACAGTGTCATCAGCAAAGAGAAACTGTGACAACTCCCACTTTGTGTTTGATTCTTTATCTTTTAACTCCACACCCCTTGCCAAGACCCTAGCATTCACTTCTCTTACAACCCCTTCTATAAATATATTGAACAACCACGGTGACATCACATATCCTTGTCTAAGGCCTACTTTTACTGGGAAATAATATCCCTCTCTCCTACATACTCTAACCTGAGCCTCACTGTCCTCGCAAAAACTCTTCACTGCTTTCAGTAACCTACCTCCTATACCATACACCTGCAACATCTGCCACATTGCCTCCCTATCCACCCTGTCATACGCCTTTTTTAAATCCATAAATGCCACAAAAACCTTTTTACCCTTATCTAAATACTGTTCACCTACATGTTTCACTGTAAACGCTTGGTCCACACACAGCGTCCCTTTCCTAAAGCCTCCTTGATCATCTGCTATCCTATTCTCCGTCTTACTCTTAATTCTTCCAATAATAACTCTACCATACACTTTACCAGGTATACTCAACAGACTTATCCCCCTATAATTTTTGCTCTCTCTTTCATCCCCTTTGCCTTTATACAAAGGAACTATGCATGCTCTTTGCCAATCCCTAGTTACCTTACCCTCTTCCATACATTTATTAAATAATAGCACCAACCACTCCAAAATTATATTCCCTCCTGCTTTTAACATTTCTATCTTTATCCCATCAATCCCAGCTGCCTTACCCCCTTTCATTCTACCCACTGCCTCACAAACTTCCCCTACACTCACAACTGGCTCTTCCTCACTCCTACAAGATGTTATTCCTCCTTGCCCTATACACGAAATCACGGCTTCCCTATCTTCATCAACATTTAACAATTCTTCAAAATATTCCCTCCATCTTTCCAATACCTTTAACTCTTCATTTAATAACTCTTCTCTCCTATTTTTAACTGTCAGATCCATTTGTTCCCTAGGCTTCCCCAACTTATTAATCTCACTCCAAAACTTTTTCTTATTTTCAACAAAATTTGTTTATTACATCTCACCCATTCCCTCCCACCACTCTCTTAACCTCTCTTTTTCTCTCCATATACTCTTCCCTCTTTGCATCACTTCTACTTTGTAAAAACCTCTCATATGCTAACTTTTTCTCCCTTACTACTCTCTTTACATCATTATTCCACCAACCGCTCTGAAGAATGCTACATTTTTTCACTTTTTGAGCGGCAAGATCTCCTGATCCTGAATTCTTGACTCCTCTGTTTGAATGGTTAGCAAAATGATGTCGCTCAAGCCGGCATTTGTATGTGAAACCTTTGGAACAGTGTGGACACTGGAGTTTTCTAGAGCAAACATTCTCCTTTTTTGGTGAGACAACTGGGTGTCCAGAAAGTAAATTATTACACACTAGCGTACCTTGTTCCTGGAACCTGCGATCCATCAGATTACTTGCACGAACGTCTTTGTTTTTGTGAATAAGTCTCTCTCGAGCCTACTTTAATATATGAAAGTCTTGTTGCAGTGAGAGTATTGGTAAAGGGTGGGTGTTCTATGTCGCCGGGCATCAAGCTGTTTGTCTTCTTGGGACTGCTCGAGTATGGCACCGGAGAATGTATTGCGCTAAATTTGCCTCGTAAGTGTAAATGTTGAGGCAGTTAGGACACTCATGCAGACGAAATCCTTTTCGCTCACTGAATTCCAAATTTTTTCCACCTCACTTAAGATATAAATTGCTGGACGTCTTGTTAGTTGGAGAATGGCCGAGGAGTTCCACGTTTGGTTCACGGAGTTCACCTTCCTGGTCTTGTGTTTTATCTTCGATGTCTAGTTTTTTACATTCATTCAGTAAACGAAGTTCAAATTCGACTAAATCTTCGACCTGATTCTCGTCTCTGGCTGAAAGCTTTTTGAATAAATAATCACCAAACACTTCCATTAATCGACAGTTTAAATTGCCGTCCAAAAGAACCATTTCTGAAACACTTTGGCTAATCGATGACTTTGACAATCTTAACATGTATGATGATAAGAGAATCGCCGGAGGATGGCATATATAAGACGTGAGATCAGGTCATTCGCTCAGGTGCTATGTGAGTTACTCTAACGTGAATTCTTCTTCTTTTTCTTGATTCGCCGGTACTCTCCCGGCCCGAGCACGGCCTTGGCTTCCTTTCTCAGACTAATGTCTGCCATGGGACGAGGTACAAGTACCTCCTCGTCATTTGGACCAACTGTCCCCAGGCCTAGCCACATTCCCCACCCTCACGGGGCTCGTAGAGAGAAGCTAAGCCTCTCTGATCTGCCATCCCCGCCGCAGGGCGGCTAATGGGAATAACAATCCGATGAGCTGCAAGCTCTGGCTCTGGCACCTACCCAGCCCAGAAGGGCTGGGCATGGTGTCGATCCAAAAAGCGTGAATAATTGATGATCGAGCGTGATGAAATTATTGAGGTGTATGAGACCATCATTCTTGGAGAAATAGTATATGAGGCTGTCAGTCCCACCTCAAATAAAGGCCTACTGGCCCATGCCAGCAAATCTTTCTGAAAGCAAAACTCATAAACAAAACTATTTGACCAACCCATTTTCACTGCTCCCCAATGAGCAAATTTTTAAAACAATTTTAATTTATGTGCCAGTCCTGCTCAAATTCAACCTCTCTCAAAAGATCCTGAAAAACTAGGAACACTGCTGACACATCCTTTTCAAGTCTTTCTTTCAAGTTTATATGTCAAAATTTTAGGAAAAAACTAAGGCCGCTGAATTTTGGGGATAAACTAAAATCATAAGAAAGGAGGACCACGGCAGTCGGCTTGTTGGCCTATACTGGGCAGGTCCATTACAAATCCATCCTACTAACAGAATATATGACCAACCCTTTGATAAATCTATTTACTCATGTGCAAGTCTCACTCAAATTTAACCCTCTCTTACTTGTGTAATTGTCCAACCTAAATATGAAAGTACCCAACGTTTTAGCTTCAATAACCCAACTAGGCAGACTGTTCCACTCATCAACTACCCTATTTCCAAACCACAACTTTCCTATGTTTCTAAATCTAAACGTGTCTAATTTGAATCCATTATTGCGGGTTCTCTCTTAGAGGGATATCCTCAAGACCTTATTTATATCCCCTTTGTTAATACACATCTTCCACTTGTACACTTCGATCATGTCTCCCTTCATTCTTCGTTTTACAAGTGAATGTAGTTTAAGGGTCTTCAGTCTTTCTTCTTAAGGAAGATTTCTAACGCTATATATCAACTTTGTCATTTCTCGCTGAATTAGTATCCATTCAGTACTATGGAGACCAGAACTGAGCTGCATAATCTGAGATCTTAATAATGATGTATACAGCTGTAGTATAACTGCTGGACTTCTGTTACTTACACTTCTTCATATAAATCCAAGTAATGATTTGCCTTAGGCTTAGGCATTGCTGTCTTGGTTTAAGGTTACTGCTTATCTTAATTCCCAAGTTCTTTTTGCATTCTGTACAACTGGCCCTGATGAGTATGTATTTATAATGTTCGCTAAGCCCAGGTCCTGGCATGGGTCATGGTCATCTTGCGATGACCCATCTCTGGCTCCTGAAGGAGAAAGGTTCTGCAATGTTGCAACGTATGATGCTCAAGCACTGTTTAGGTCAGTTCATCTGATGCGTCTCGTAAGCAACAACGTCGTCTTTAATATGAACATAGGATCATACACATGTGTATGCTGGACGCATTATACACTTACATTCAGAGATATGCATATGCACACATGCACTCCTAACTGTAGACTCTAGTGAGGAGGAGGAGGACATGTCGTTATCATTGTACTCTAGGGTAACCAAAGTCTTCTCTGGGTCTTCTGGGGTAGGGGACATCAGTGCTAGTTGCCTGCAGAGTGTCTCAGTAACTTGGCACTCCAGGAGATTTTGTGTTAGGGGGCGCTGGACAACATGCTGGCACATCTCTGAGTTGTCTACCATCATCATGGCTGTGGGAAAGCCTAAACGAAGCCGATGGGTGGGGTTACACTGCGCTCTGGACTAGCATCTATCATATGGAGTGGGTTCTCCCTAACTCGCTGCTCGATACTGCTGTTCAGATGGGGTATCACCCAGGACCTCTCCCATTAGTTTATTGCTCTGGCGGCTTCCAGTTTGGTCTGGCGTAGGCTGATGGGGACTGTAATCCCAGCATGAGGATAATCTGTTGCTGCCTTGGCTGCATCATCCGCCGCCTCATTTCCCCGGATGCCAGCATGGCTGGGGATCCAAATCATTGTCGATCTGTTACCCTGAACTTCTAAGGCTGTCATTATGCTCAGAATCGATGTGATGAAGTGAACATTGTCCTTTGCTTGAGGATGGGAGAAGGCATTGATTGCAGAGGTGGAGTCAACATGTATAACAGGTTGGAGTCGATGCCTGCTAAATCACCACCAGCTCAGCTTGAAGAATCGTGCAGTGGTCAGGGAGTCGCCAGTTTTGTGTGTAACCATTGTGGAGCAGTCCAGCAGCTACTCTCTTCTTGTCAAGGTCGACAGAACCACCTGTGTAATGTACACATGTGCATCCCTCTGCTAGTGCCATGCTTGTTTCACCATGATTGCTGAGGGTGTCTTGACTGCAGAGATGCTTAGAGGTAGGTAGTTGCATGACGCAAACATCAGCCGGATCTGGACGCCAAAGAGATGGTGGATAATATCCAGCAACAGGAAGCTCACAACTCTTCTCAAAGAGTAGTTGTATAGGCAGCAGCTTTGGCCCAGCAGTAGAAAAAAAAAGACTCCAGGAGTAGTCCGCGAAGAGAGTTGGATCTTGAGTCATGGTTGCCAATATCCGTCTTCTCAGTGGGGTACCTTGCTGCCGGTGCAGAATCGTGGCTACTTTACAGGCATTTATGTATCTTTTCTGTCAGCAAGGGAAGGAAGCCGGGCCTCAAATCTGAGACATACTGTGTTGGTCCAATTGGGGGCCCTGAGTATGGTTCTTATCGTCTGGTATTGTACGACCTCCACCTTTTACCTGCTCTGTGGAAACAGATATAAGCCAATGCCAGTGCACCGTAGTCAATGACCGAGCGCACAGCTTGTATATAGTACGAACGAAGTACTTCTTTGCTCGCTCCTGCACGGTGCCTCGTCATGGCTATCTTGGAGTTGAGTCTGAGCACAGCACGGGAGCTGACAAACTCGGCCTGTTTCTGAAAGGTCATCTTTGTATCAATGTTGATTCTGAGGTATAGGTAGGAGCCTGTCCACTCAAGTTCTATATCCTGAATACATAATCTATTCACAGGATCTGGTCCCTTGAACATCATTGCAAGAGATTTCTCGGCCGAGATCTTGAGGCCTAGTTCTTTGCAAGACTGCGTTATTAGGTCCAAAGTTCTCTGGGCCTGTCACTCCAAATTGCCTTTCCCATTCACTTTGAATGCAAGGTCATCATCATAGCTGAGGAGGTGTGTGCCACTATGAAAGGGAAGGCTCACAAGTTCCTGCATAAGTATGTTGAACAGAGTAGGACTGAGCACACCCCCTTGTGGCATGCTGTTTTCTAGGGTTTTGCAGGAAGAGTAGTGTCCCTGGAAGCTAACACAGGAGTGCCTCTTCCTGAGGTAGGACTCTATCTAGGCCAGGAGGCGTCCTTGATCCCCTTCCAAGCTAGTATTGCTAGAATTGCAGTGGGGCTGTCTAGCTAAAATGCCTTCTCAAGGTCGAGGTAGACGATGATACTAGGTTTCTTGTTACTATCAGCAATCTGGCTTAGTAGGATGGTTATACATTCTGCAGTGCCCACTCTTTTGGTGAAGCCAAATATGTGTTGATGTGGCGGTCCAAGTTTCCATAGTAGGTGCTTTAACACCACCCTCTCAGCAGTCTTGACTAAACAGCTGGTCAGCGATATGGGTCTCATACTGTCTGGGTACTTGGGCTTTGGAATTGGTACAATGGTAGCCTTCTTTCAAGCTGCCGAGTGTGTCCCGGCCCTCAATGACTTGTATATGACGTCTAGTATTGCCTCCCATCCACTCTGACCAGCCCATGCAATCATGGAGTACATGACGCCATCAATGCCCGGGGCATTGTCACCTGTGGTCTTAATGGCACGTCGGAGTTCCAAGTCCGTGAGGTCTTCATCAGATACATATTCACACTCACATGCAATTTGTATCATTAACTAGCGTTGTGGCAGAAGATCCATCTGTATATGCTGGATGTCCGATGGGAGCCGAGTGGAGGCTCCCCTCGAAGTGAAGAGCTCCACCAGTTTCTCAGCTTCCTGGGCTGCGTTCGGGTGTGCTGGTGGCCTCACCTTGCTTTTGCCAGTTGTGATGTTAAACTTGCCCCCATATCTCAAATAAGGTGGTGCGATGCCCGAATGTTGAGCACCGCTCCAGCCATTTTGTAATATTTATTCTGAGGGAGAGACTGTGGGCATGTCGCACAATGGCCCTCAGAGTATTCCTGTTTTCTGTTGAAGGGTTACGCCTGTATAGCTTCCTAAAAGAGTTGATGTGGTAGTTCTGCTCCCGCACCACCAGTCTCTTTTGCAAGTGTATCCTGAAGACTTCTTTGGAATTGCACACTCTGCTGCATGGATGAGAACAGTGATTAGTTCCCTTTCAGCCATATCAGAGTCCTAGGATAGTGTATGTGGCCTACCAGTCATGAAGATAATCCTGAAGTACCTTCCAGTTGGCCTTTGTTACGTCCCATCTGGGAGGCACCACGACTGTGGGGAGTCTCTTGATGATGTAGGTGGTGATCATTGCATAGTGGTCACTGACAAGGCTAGAATGAATTTTCCATGTAGCTCCCGCTGCGAGCTGTCTTTTGTCCCGAAAGTAAGGTCAAGGTGGCGGCCCAACAGGTGTGTGAGTCTCCATTGCTTAGCAATTTTACCTCTGGAATATTGCTGTGTGTCTGCCAGCAGCATTGGTGGCTGGGTGAGAATGTAGCATTGGATGATGTATGTTAAAGTCTCCACCTACAATAATATCCCCCGTGCGTGCCAGCGCGAGGAGCTCTGCGATGTCGAGGGTGTGTCCTGTGTTCTTGTAGATGTTATAGATGGTAATGGGCATCCCAGGTATGTTTGAAAGGATGGCTTGTACCTCGACATGCTCCCCACAATCCACAGGGTTGGCTATAACCTCGTGAGGTACCGCATCTTGTACGAAATACAGCTGTGCCTCTGCAGTGAACACCCACGTCCATGTACCGAAAATAGCCAGCAAAACCGGGGAGTCTTGGGCACATAGTTGGGACAGTCAGTTTCTTGTAGCAACACGATGTCAACCCGATCCCGAATTACTACCTCCAGCAAGAGGTGATGATTGCCCCTCAGGCCTTGAATGTTCCATTGTAGGACCTTGAGGGTGTGATTTGGTACAGAAGTTCTTCCATCACTGTTGTTTCCTGAGTTGGGGACTGAGCCCTGTCCACTCTGAGAACATACAAATTCATGGCATCCACCATTCCCTCCTCGGTCAATAAGCACACTCTCAGTAGTGTGCTGACCATTTGCCGGAACATGCTCTGCTGTTCTGTGGAGTTGATTGTTGTGGCATGCAAAGAGTAAGTAACCTTTATTCGGCGCATGTACACACCCTCAATGAAAGGCTATCTCCCGAACCAGCGAACCAGTACTAGGGTCGAATGATTGGGCCCCATCGTTCGATCAGTACCCAGGCTCAGCCAATGAGAAGGTGGGTCTGACAATCATGGAGGTGTTGTGATCACCATCCACCTGTCCACCCTTGTCATTGGTTGAGCACGGTTGTCCATTCTGTCTACAGGCTGTCTTGGCCTTGCCTAAACGGTGTTGTACGTGTTGACGTGTACTTGGCTCTGTGAAGACCTGTTTGCGCGCTCTCTAGAATTGAAGCAAGATGCCCTCCATCGAGCAACTTTACCAACAGCTTAAGGAAGAATTGAGGTTGGCGAATATGGAAATTCGGCGACTGACCGAGGAAAACAAAAAGATTCGGAGTAGTCCTCCTGTTTTGAGTCCTCAGGTCAAGAAGGGAAACTGGTCAGTGGCTGGACAGCAGGGAAAGAAGTTGACGATCAAGAAGACGAATGGAAAGGTAGAAACGATGAAGAAGAAAGGGACTGCCGTGGAAACTGTTGTGGAAACATCCAATACATTCTCAGTGCTACCCGACGAATGTGAGTTGACTACTGGGAACGTCACGACGAAAGACATTAAGGAAGGTAAGAATATTGTTGTTGTTGGGGATAGCCAAGTTAGGTATATGGATAGGGCGTTCTGCTTGAAGGAGAGGAGTAGGAGACAGAGAGTTTGCTTTCCTGGGGCTGGGATGGAGGATATTGTTAGCCGTCTGGATGACATCATGAGAGGTAATGGGAGCAATCCTATTATCTGTCTCAGTGCTGGAGGCAACGATGTTGGCAGACGTAGGAGTGAGGACCTGATTAGCAGGTATAGGTCAGCAATAGAAATAATTAGAAGTAAGGGTGGGAACCCTCTCATATGTGGTATTTTGCCAAGGAGGGGAGTTGGAAATGAATGGTTGTCCAGGGCAATTGGTGTCAATTGCTGGCTGGACAAATACTGAAAGGAAAATGCGGTAACATTCATTGACAACTGGGACCTCTTCTATGGCAAAAGTGACATGTATGCTAGGGATGGGGTTCACTTATCTAGGTGTGGGGTGGGAGCACTGGCAACTGCAGTGGAGGGAGCAGTTAGGACTTTAAACTAGGAATTGTTAGTGGTATGGGTTTTGGCAGGAAAACAGTGAAGTCTCAGTGTAGTAATATTACGAGTTCTAGGGGAACTAGTAATAATAAGAACGAGATAGATATTGAAAAGCCAGGGACCTTGGGTGATAAGGACAGTAATAGGTTTAGTAGAAAAATAGAAATGAGCAGGAAGGGTAAACAGAAAGGAGAGTCTTTCAATGTTTATTATGCTAATTGCCGTAGTGCAAGGAATAAGATGGACGAGTTGAGATTAGTTGCTAGTGCAGGTAACATTGATGTATTTGCCTTAACTGAGACGTGGTTTAATTCAAAAAGTCGGGACATGCCTGCGGAATGTCATATTCAGGGTTTTAAATTGTTCCAAGAAGATAGAAGTATTGGGAGGGGGGGTGGGGTGGCATTGTATGTCCGAGATCGCTTGAACTGTTGCATAAAAACGGGTATTAAGTCTGAAGTAACACATACAGAGTCTGTTTGGATAGAATTTTCAGAGGGGCATGAAAAACTGATTTTAGGAGTGATATACCGTCCCCCAAACTTAGATAGGGACCAAGGGAAACTACTATGGGAGGAAATTGTTAAGGCCACAAGGCACGATAATGTAGTAATTCTAGGAGACTTTAACTTTAGTCATGTTGATTGGAATTTCTTGACTGGGAATTTAGAATCATACGACTTCTTAGAAGTATTTCAGGATTGTTTTTTGAAGCAGTTTGTGACAGAACCTACAAGGGGAAATAACCTGCTTGACTTAGTTATGGCAAACAATGAATCCCTTGTTAATAATTTAGAAATTTCAGAGGAACTGGGTGCTAGCGACCACAAATCAATTACATTTAGCATTGAATGGAAGTACGATAGTAGCGATAACTCAGTAACAGTCCCAGATTTTCGCTTAGTAGATTACGATGGGCTTAGAGAACACTTATCATCTGTCGACTGGGGTAACGAAGAGAGCTATCAATATGACAGTTTTCTGAACACTATACATGCTGCTCAAGGAGCGTTTATCCCATATAAAGAAATTAGATCAAATAGAAATGACCCAAAATGGATGAATAATAGGCTCAAATATCTACTAGGGCATAGGAAAGGAATTTATAGGCGTATCAAAAGAGGTGAGGGTCATCTTATGAATCAGTATATTGACATTAAGAGGGACATTAAAAAGGGGATAAGAAAAGCTAAAAGGGACTATGAAATTAAAGTTGCTAGGGATTCTAAAACTAACCCAAAAAGTTTTTTCCAGGTCTATAGAACAAAAGTTAGAGATAAGATAGGTCCCCTTAAAAATAACTATGGGCACCTTACTGACAAAGAGAATGAAATGTGCTTGATTTTAAATAATTATTTTCTCTCAGTTTTTACACAGGAAGACACTAACAATATTCCAGTAATTAATTTTTACAGTGGGCTAGAAGAAGATAAATTATGTAACATCACAGTCACTAGTGAGATGGTTGTGAATCAGATAGACAGACTGAAGCAAAATAAGTCGCTGGGTCCTGATGAGGTTTTTTCAAGGGTTCTTAAGGAATGCAAAATGGAACTCTGTGAACCATTAACTAATATTTTTAATTTATCTCTTCAAACAGGTGTAGTGTCTGATATGTGGAAGATGGCTAATGTAATTCCTATTTTTAAAACAGGGGACAAGTCGTTACCGTCAAATTACCGCCCAATAAGCCTGACCTCAATTGTAGGCAAATTACTAGAGTCAATTATAGCTGAGATTATAAGAAGCCATCTCGATAAGCATAGCTTGATTAATGATACTCAGCATGGATTCACAAGAGGCCGGTCTTGTCTAACTAATTTATTAACTTTCTTCAGTAAAGCTTTTGAGGCTGTTGACCACAATAAAGAATTTGATATTATTTACTTAGATTTTAGTAAGGCTTTTGATAGAGTTCCGCACCATAGACTGTTAAAGAAAGTGGCAGCTCATGGCATTGGGGGAAAAGTGCTCTCGTGGATCGAGTCATGGCTCACTGACAGGAAGCAGAGAGTGTCCATAAATGGGGTTAAATCCGAGTGGGGATCTGTAACAAGTGGCGTTCCACAGGGATCAGTCTTGGGCCCGTTGTTGTTTATAATATATATCAATGATCTTGATGAGGGAATTACTAGTGATATGAGCAAATTCGCCGATGACACAAAGATAGGTAGGATAATTGATTCAAACGTAGATGTTATGGAACTTCAGGAGGATTTAAACAAACTCTATTCTTGGTCAGAAAAGTGGCAGATGCAGTTCAATGTAGATAAATGCAAGGTTCTGAAGCTTGGGAGTGCCCATAACCCTAGTACTTATAAGTTAAATGATGTAGAACTTAGCCATACAGATTGCGAAAAGGACTTGGGGGTTATGGTGAGCAGCAACCTTAAACCAAGACAGCAATGCCTAAGCGTACGTAATAAGGCAAATAGATTACTGGGATTTATATCAAGAAGTGTAAGCAACAGAAGTCCAGAGGTCATACTGCAGCTTTATACATCATTAGTAAGGCCTCACCTAGATTATGCAGCATCAGTTCTGCAGCTCAGTTCTGGTCTCCGTATTACAAAATGGACATAAATTCGTTAGAAAACATTCAGCGTAGGATGACTAAATTAATACATAGCATTAGAAATCTTCCTTATGAAGTAAGATTGAAGACTCTTAAGTTACATTCACTTGTTAGACGAAGAATGAGGGGAGACCTGATCGAAGTGTATAAGTGGAAGATAGGTATTAATAAAGGGGATATTAATAAGGTCTTGAGGATGTCTCTCCAAGAGAGAACCCGCAGTAATGGATTTAAATTAGATAAGTTTAGATTTAGAAAGGACATAGGAAAGTATTGGTTTGGAAATAGGGTAGATGATGAGTGGAACAGTCTACCTAGTTGGGTTATTGAGGCTGGGACTTTGGGTAGTTTCAAATCTAGGTTGGATAAGTACATGAGTGGGAGGGGTTGGATTTGAGTGGGACTTTCACATCAGAGCTTATTTCTTGGGTGGCATTGAAAATTGGGCAAATGTTTTGTTAGTGGGATGAATTGTAAAGGACCTGCCTAGTATGGGCCAGCAGGCCTCCTGCAGTGTTCCTCCTTTCTTATGTTCTTATGTACATATACATTTCCAACTGTACATGGTGTATATACGTGTAAATAATCACTATTACTCTTGGTGAAGGAAAATATATTTCAAAGTCATTCAGCTGTGTTTGTTCTGCTCCTCGCTCCCCTTTACACCCAGGATAACAGACCTTATTGTCCCTGGGCTGTAATAATTGTGTTGCAAATAATATCCATGAATGCCTTGATAAGTGCTACGAAATTTCCCTCGTGAGGGCCTGCATTAGCTTTGGGTTTAAAACAGAGGATATTACCTGGGCTGTTGTGGTCTTTGGGGGCTGATGAGGGTTGGATTTCTTCATTGTGCACACTATAGCTTGTTGCTGTGTGCCAAGTTGGGTAGTTGGCATCTGCTGGTGAGGTGCAGACATAGCCAGGGGAGCTTGCATAGCAGCTGTGCAGGACAAGGAGTCCCTGCATTGCCGTGTTATGGCAGGTTGGGGCTCGTGCAGTGCTGTCTGCTGATCACGTTTACCAGATGTTCCTTGTTGATGCCGCTTTTTTTTTTTTTTTTTTTGTTTTTTTTTTTGAGGTAGGGGGCAGGAGGCTCCTGTCCATGACATCTAGTTGAATTTTCGAGGGTCGAGAATTCCTCGGCAATGAGTTGGGTGACCTGGTGAGAGCTCGTGGTATGGCAGGGTTCTCTGTACCCATCGTTTGCTGAGAGTGATGCTCTGTTGTAGCCTGATGCCGAGTAGTTGGCGTCTTCCAGGCCCCATGAATTCTGGCGAGTCTCTCGGGGCATCAAGGGTTCCAGGTATGGTGCTTTTGCCTGCAGTTCGGGCATTGTGGAGTGGGTGGTTATGCATTTTTCAGCTTGGTGATGCAAGGGTGCAGACACTGCAGATTACTCTGTTCGGACAGTACACCCAGGTGTCCAAGACGCTGGCACTTGAAACTGCAAACAGGTTCTCCCATGAATGCCCTGACATCTTACCTGCCCAAAGAGCCAGGTCCAGCTAGGATGGCAGCGGAACTACGTGCTGAATGAGGTCCTGTCGTGTTGGGGCATTGCCTTCCGTCTTTACCTTGAGACGTTGAGCTGACACCACACTGGGGTGAGCCTCTACTGCCTCGATGGGCATCATCAGCAGGTATCGCATCACTCAGTGCCAAACGAGGGAAAGAATTGAGCATTTAAACATGGCTGACCGGCATCCAAACAGCCGCTACTGCCAGACGTACAACTAGCGAAGTGAAATTCTCATCTTTACTGACGTTCATCTGTTGACAGTAGCATCATATCTGTACCACCATCATATCACCTGTACCAGTGCTAACGAGAGGGAAACACAGGAGACATCGTCAAATCAACAGTACAAAACTCCAAGGTTATAGGTCGGATATCCCTCAGTGCCAGTCGTGAGAAAGAAGTGAATAGTTAAACAGTCAAGGTTAATGTTTTAGTAGCTGACCTATATTCAGCTGACCAGTGTACAGTGAGAGAATCATAGCAGAAAACGCCAAATATATCTATAAACTCAAGGAAAGTCAGGTTGTAGGTGGCGTTACTCCCCTCAGTGTTTTAAAAATGGCTGAGTCAGCAGAACAGGTCAGGAGTCAACAACACCACACAACCCCCGATAAATGGAATTGAGGGGGATTTTAAAGGAGATACTAAGTGTACTAGGGACTGGAAAAGAGAAATAAATATTATTGTATATGAGTAAAAGAGCGAAGAGTGAAAATGGCAGGCATTAGAGGGGTACAGGCTGCCATAATTATATTTATATTTCTTCTTCAATTCCATGAAGAAAGAAATCAGTCATGGGGGTTGGAAAAGGTGAATGGAGTAACAGCGCCCTGGACAGTAAAAGCCCAACAGTTGCCATCCTACCAGAAAAGTAAACCTCACTATCGCCGCAAGGTATGGCAACACCGCATACCCAAACAAAAACAGTGGCACACAGCTCTTATTGTAGCGCTCTTAAGTGGTGATATCCAAATTAATCCAGGACCTCAAACTATTGTGCAGAGGCAAAACAGACAGATAAATGACGGTGATAATGACGGTCTAGTAGCTAGGAATGATAACCTTAACTCCATATGTAATGCATACATAGGTCAATGTGAGACAATACAGCCATTATTATCTCAAACACTACCAAACAGGTGCATACACTGTACTAAAGTACGCATGAAAAACAGAAAAGGCACCTTATGTAAAATGTGTAAGGGGTGGGTGCATGATGGATGTATGTACAATTATAGCAACGGTGCCAGAATTCATTTTGTGTGTAACAAATGCACTTTGGCACAGTTACCCTTTAGCAGTGATGACATTGATTTACCTAATTTTAATACAAATGACCCATTGCCATATATTGATGATTATGATTGTTTTATGAAAACAGGCCTTCACTTTATTCATGTCAATGCAAGATCACTTCTTCCTAAATTGGCAGAGATTAGGATTCTAGCTAACAAAATTAGGGCGGCAGTTATAACCATCTCTGAATCTTGGTTGGATGATACGGTGACTGACGACGAGGTCAAAATAGAAGGTTACAATATAAAACGCTTAGATAGGAACAGAAAGGGTGGTGGAGTATGTGCCTACATTAGAAATGACTTAGCTTACAACCCAAGACCTGATTTAAATAACAATAAACTGGAGATTCTATGGTTTGAAGTGCTGCTTCCCAAGACCAAACCCATCTTAGTAGGAACTAGTTACCGCCCTCCTACCCAGGACCAGTTCTTAGAAGACTTTTCCAGAGTCTTGTCCGGAGTTGAAAACAATTGCGAGACAATAATACTGGGCGACTTCAATATCTGTTTTCAGCAGCAAAATAACGGGCTATGCAAAAGGTATAAGCAAATTCTAGGATTAAATAGCTACACTCAACTAATTAATAAACCAACCCGGATCACACAGTTCTCAGCCACCCTAATTGACCACATACTTTGTAACCGCTCTGAGAACATTAGTCAGTCAGGCGTCATTACCACAGGTCTTAGTGATCATTTCATCATTTACTGCACCAGGAAAATCACTAGGGATAGGATAGGCCTACACAGGACAATAAAAATGAGGTCAACTAGAAACTACAGTAAAGAAACACTGGTAAATAGGCTACACAATTGTGACTGGACAGAGATAACAAGTTGCACGGACGTAAACGATGCCTGGGAAAAATTCAAAACAATGTTCACTACCATCCTTGATAATATTGCACCAGTTAAAGAGGTTAGGATTAAACGAAGAACTGAACCCTGGATGAATACTGAGATATTAGATAATATGAAATTCAGAGACCAGCTGCTAAAAAGATTTAAAGCAAACAGACAGGATATTGCAGCACTAAATGAATTCCAAAGGGTGAGGAACAGAGTACAGAGACTTATAAAAGGAGCAAAGGCAAAGCACTATTGCTCAAAAATTGAAGAATATAAGCATAACCCCAGAAAGCTCTGGCAACAACTAAAACAGTTGGGGTATAGCCATAAGCCAGTAGATAGGTCTAACATAGTACTCACTATCGATAATGAGGTATGCCACGAAACATCTAAGGTGGCAAATTGCTTTAATTCCTACTACACATCTGTTGCATCAACACTAGTAAGTAAACTACCAGCTGCATCAAATACCTTTAACACAGACTCTGATAAGTTTCAAACATACTATACCAATAAAGGGGTAACCCCAAACAGTTGTCAACTAGTAAGTGTATCTCATGACTTCATTCAAAAAGAACTAAGCAGGTTAAACCCAACTAAGAGCACAGGCCCTGATAACATCCCGTCTAAGTTCCTAAAAGATGGTGCTTCTGAACTGTCAATCCCTATTGCTCACATAATAAATCTATCAATCACCACTAATACCGTACCGGAGGGGTTCAAGGAGGCCAGAGTTACTCCTATCTTCAAGAAAAATAATAGGTCTGATGTAAGCAACTATAGACCTGTTAGTATACTCAGTATAATATCTAAAATTCTGGAGAGGGCGGTGTATTCTCAAGTAGTTAAGTACCTTAATGACAACAGCATTCTCCATAGCTATCAATCGGGCTTTAGAAGATCCTACTCAACCGATACCTCCCTTATTAATCTGATGGATTACCTGAGAACTGAAATGTCAAAAGGGAACCTCATAGGTATGGTAACCTTAGACCTGCAAAAGGCCTTCGATACTGTCAACCACAATATATTATGTAAGAAACTTCAAGCTATCGGTATAGGTTCTGTAGACTGGTTTAAGTCCTACCTTAGCAACAGGAGACAAATAGTCAAAATCAACAAAACGGAATCAGAACCCCTGCCGATAACATGTGGAGTTCCCCAAGGTAGTATTCTGGGTCCCTTACTATTCTTATGTTATGTCAATGATATGCCTATCAGTGTCAAGTGCAAACTCCTACTGTATGCAGATGACAGTGCTCTGTTAGTGACAGGTAAAGACCCACAAGATATTGCTAATGTTTTAACACTGGAACTGGAGTCCTGCAGCAAATGGTTAGTAGACAACAAACTATCATTACACCTAGGGAAAACTGAAGCCATTCTCTTTGGAACGAAACATAAACTGAGAAGGGTAAATAATTTTAATGTTCAGTGTAATGGGGAGCCCATCACTTTGGTTTCATCAGTTAAATATCTGGGAATCCCCTTTGACCCATGCATGTCAGGAGAATTGATAGGGAACAGTGTAGTAAAGAAAGCGAATGCCAGGCTGAAGTTCCTGTATAGACAAGCACAGTGTCTACCTACTGAGGCTCGCAGGACCCTATGTCTAGCCCTTATACAATGCCATATGGATTACGCTTGCTCTTCTTGATACTCTGCCTTGACAAAAAAACTGAAAGATAGACTGCAAATCACCCAGAACAAAATCGTAAGATTCATCCTGGGGCTGGGACCAAGAGAACATGTAACTGCTACAATGTGAGCAGCCTCTTTCTCTTCCTCTGATGACGCTGAGTGGCCTCACAACTTTATCGCTAGAACTGCGCTTCACATTTCCAAATGCGAGTCCTCCATCATGTCCGAGGAACATCGTGACCTCACCCTTTTGGCAGAAGCCATGTACCTATCTATTGATAAGGCATACTGTACTGTACGAATACTGACTGGTAATGTGTACCACAATCCTTCGTGAAATACGAGTGTACAAACAATACATGGACACAGAAGATATATATAGGCTCAGAGTGAGATGTAATACTAGTGGAAGTGGTAGTAATATTAATTGTAGTAGTAATACTAGTTTTAACAGTAATACATGTGGTAGAAAAATCAACTTGCACATGAGTAAAAGGTTATAAAAACTATTACTTGGGAAGCATAAAAATAGGTTAGACAAATATTTTTGTTAGTGGTTGGATTTGATAAGATCTGTTTCAGTGTTCCTCCTCTGTTTTGTTCTTGTGTATTATTAGCAGCAGCGACTATGTGATGGCAGGGTTTATTGTTTTGAGGATTCTTGTTAATACTTCAGAGATGATGAAACTGCCTTTATTTTACTTGAGTGCGTTAGAAACAGTGGAAATTAGGTTCTCTGATCGCAGATATGCTGTATTCTTTTCAAGATTGATGGATTGACCACATCGACTCAAGGCTGAGAGACTGATTAACTCAAACTTCTTCTGTTCTTCACCATTCTTCTTTGTATGGACTGATGAAGCCACTGTGTGGCGAAACGTTTCCTCAGTAAAGATACCCAAGAGTTGCAAATGAATCTAATTTATCGACGTGTAGGTTCTCTGAACCATTCATCTACAGTCACGTAGGTGGGTGTTGGGGAAGGTCATAGAGGTGGGTGTTGGGGAAGTTCAAGGAGGTGGGTGTTGGAGGTCAGGTAGGTGGGTGTTGAGGAAGGTCATGTTTTTAGTTTAGCATAGATATTATGCACACCATACCCATCCTGTGGGCGGTAGTCAAAAGATTACAGAGGTACATAATTGGTCTAGGGACTGGACTCCAAAGTTTTGATAGCTGAGCAAGTTACAAAGGTAATGAACTAGATCTTGTCACAATCATCACAAAGTTACAAAGATAATGAGCACCAGGTAGAGCTGGTCACTCTCATGACAAGTTACAAAGGTAATTAATCATGAACACGTTCATACAAGGTTACAATCATGAACAAATTACAGAGTAATGAGCAATTAACAAACATTCTAGGGAATTCATCCATTGCCCCAACAACAGATGTAGCTAGGTGCCTGTCCCTCCTCGGCAGGACAGCGAGAGAGCCATTGCTAACAGCAGCAGGTTGTGCCAGGATCTGCTGCTTGCAGGAGCACCATCGACCCTCCCTAAGAGGTGCAAGAAGTCAGCGACTCCGCTAGCAGCCCGAGAGAGAGCCGCGCTGAGGACGTGTCAACATCCTGGTGCACGCCAGTTTGATTGCATATCCCAGGCCCTCTGTAGAGGTAAAGACGCAGAAGCTGTCACCTCTGTCTGCTGGGAGGGGCTGTTGGTTGTCAAGGAGGTGGGTGTTGGAGGTCAGGAAGGAGGGTGTTGTGGAAGGTCATGGATGTTCACTGGTGCGCATGATGTAAGTCCTTACTGCGTCGGTAAACTAGACTTTACACTCAACACTGTGCTTCACTTTACACTCAACACTGTGCTTCACTTTACACTCAACACTGTGCTTCACTTTACACTCAACACTGTGCTTCACTTTACACTCAACACTGTGCTTCACTTTACACTCAACACTGTGCTTCACTTTACACTCAACACTGTGCTTCACTACCCATTCAACACTGTGCTTCACTTTACACTCGACACTGTGCTTCACTTCACACTCAACACTGTGCTTCACTTCACACTCAACACTGTGCTTCACTTCACACTCAACACTGTGCTTCACTTCACACTCAACACTGTGCTTCACTTTACACTCAACACTGTGCTTCACTTCACACTCAACACTGTGCTTCACTTCACACTCAACACTGTGCTTCACTTCACACTCAACACTGTGCTTCACTTCACACTCAACACTGTGCTTCACTTCACACTCAACACTGTGCTTCACTTCACACTCAACACTGTGCTTCACTTCACACTCAACACTGTGCTTCACTTCACACTCAACACTGTGCTTCACTTCACACTCATCACTGTGCTTCACTTCACACTCAACACTGTGCTTCACTCTCAAGACTGTGCTTCACTTCACACTCAACACTGTGCTTCACTTCACACACAACACTGTGCTTCACTTCACACACAACACTGTGCTTCACTTCACACTCAACTCTGTGCTTCTCTTCAACACTGTGCTTCACTTCACACTCAACACTGTGCTTCACTTCACACTCAACACTGTGCTTCACTTCACACTCAACACTGTGCTTCACTTCACACTCAACACTGTGCTTCACTTCACACTCAACACTGTGCTTCACTTCACACACAACACTGTGCTTCACTTCACACTCAACACTGTGCTTCACTTCACACTCAACACTGTGCTTCACTTCACACTCAACACTGTGCTTCACTTCACACTCAACACTGTGCTTCACTTCACACTCAACACTGTGCTTCACTTCACACTTCAACACTGTGCTTCACTTCAACACACTCAACACTGTGCTTCACTTCACACTCAACACTGTGCTTCACTTCACACTCAACACTGTGCTTCACTTCACACTCAACACTGTGCTTCACTTCACACTCAACACTGTGCTTCACTTTCACACTCAACACTTCACTTCACACTCAACACTGTGCTTCACTTCACACTCAACACTGTGCTTCACTTCACACTCAACACTGTGCTTCACTTCACACTCAACACTGTGCTTCACTTCACACTCAACACTGTGCTTCACTTCACACTCAACACTGCTTCACTTCACACTCAACACTGTGCTTCACTTCACACTCAACACTGTGCTTCACTTCACACTCAACACTGTGCTTCACTTCACACTCAACACTGTGCTTCACTTCACACTCAACACTGTGCTTCACTTCACACTCAACACTGTGCTTCACTTCACACTCAACACTGTGCTTCACTTCACTTCACACTCAACACTGTGCTTAACACTGTGCTTCACTTCACACTCAACACTGTGCTTCACTTCACACACAACACTGTGCTTCACTTCACACTCAACACTGTGCTTCACTTCACACTCAACACAGTGCTTCACTTCACTTCACACTCAACACTGTGCTTCACTTCACACTCAACACTGTGCTTCACTTCACACTCAACACTGTGCTTCACTTCACACTCAACACTGTGCTTCACTTCACACACAACACTCAACACTGTGCTTAACTTCTAACTCAACACTGTGCTTCACCTCACACTCAACATTGTGCTTCACTTCTTACACAACACTGTGCTTCACTTCACACTCAACACTGTGCTTCACTTCACACTCAACACTGTGCTTCACTTCACACTCAACACTGTGCTTCACTTCACACTCAACACTGTGCTTCACTTCACACTCAACACTGTGCTTCACTTCACACACAACACTTCTTCACTTCACACACAACACTTCTTCACTTCACACTCAACACTGTGCTTCACTTCACACTCAACACTGTGCTTCACTTCACACTCAACACTGTGCTTCACTTCACACACAACACTGTGCTTCACTTCACTCACAACACTGGGCTTCACTTCACACACAACACTGTGCTTCACTTCACTCACAACACTGTGCTTCACTTCACACTCAACACTGTGCTTCACTTCACACTCATCAACATATACTGTCAATCATCCCTGAATTAAAATAATACTTTATATTCTAGTATTGTCAATCATCTCAATGCTTAAAAATTATCTGTGTTATTCATCATATGAGAAAAACACAACTTAAAGTCCAAGTATCGTGGCTCATTTACGTACATAAGTTCTCTTGTTCTTCCCCATAATACAACCCACGAAAGCTGATTACCTTTTTGATATTTATTTGCTGCTAGATTATCTGGTGCAACAGTTATGAGACTTGCATATACTTTAATAATAATAATACGAGAGTAATTGGGAGCCGGGTGGTGGTGCCGGTGGAGGGAATATACCCCATGTATGGATGGGGAGATATTTGGTGTCGTTTTCGTAAGTTGAAGCTCAGACCTCGGGTGCGGGAGGTTATGTTCCGTTTCCTGCATGGCATTTTGCCATCAAGAGCGGTCCTGCGGGCGAGGCGAATAGTAGAGGAGAGTGGGTGTGGAGTGTGTGGTGGCGAGGATACGGCATATCATACCTGGAGGTTACCTGGAGGTTATTCCGGGGATCAACGCCCCCGCGGCCCGGTCCATGACCAGGCCTCCCGATGGATCAGGGCCTGATCAACTAGGCTGTTACTGCTGGCCGCGGTGAATTTTTGCGAATGTTTGGGGAATGTTAGGGATTGGATGAGTAGGATTGTCAGGCTAGTGGGAGGGGGGGGCATACCGGTGTTGAGGGCGCGCTCGCCGTCGGGAGTGTGAGTGTGTGTGTGTGTGTGTGTGTGTGTGTGTGTGTGTGTGTGTGTGTGTGTGTGTGTGTGTGTGTGTGTGTGTGTGTGTACTCACCTATTTGTACTCACCTATTTGTGGTTGCAGGGGTCGAGTCATAGCTCCTGGCCCCGCCTCTTCACTGATTGCTACTAGGTCCTCTCTCTCCCTGCTCCATGAGCTTTATCATACCTCGCCTTAAAACTATGTATGGTTCCCGCCTCCACTACTTCACTTTCTAGGCTATTCCACGGCCTGACTACTCTATGACTGAAGAAATACTTCCTAACATCCCTTTGATTCATCTGAGTCTTCAACTTCCAATTGTGACCTCTTGTGTCTGTGTCCCATCTCTGGAACATCCTGTCTTTGTCCACCTTGTCTATTCCGCGCAGTATTTTATATGTCGTTATCATGTCTCCCCTGACCCTCCTGGCCTCCAGTGTCGTCAGGCCGATTTCCCTCAACCTTTCTTCGTAGGACAATCCCCGTAGCTCTGGGACTAGTCTTGTTGCAAACCTTTGCACTTTCTCTAATTTCTTGACGTGCTTGACTAGGTGTGGATTCCAAACTGGTGCTGCATACTCCAGTATGGGCCTGACGTAAATGGTATACAGAGTCTTGAACGAATCCTTACTGAGGTATCGGAACGCTATCCGTAGGTTTGCCAGGCGCCCGTATGCTGCAGCAGTTATCTGATTGATGTGCGCCTCAGGAGATATGCTCGGTGTTATACTCACCCCCAGATCTTTTTCCTTGAGTGAGGTTTGCAGTCTTTGGCCATCTAAACTATATTGTGTCTGCGGTCTTCTTTGCCCTTCCCCAATCTTCATGACTTTGCATTTGGCAGGGTTAAACTCAAGGAGCCAGTTGCTGGACCAGGCTTGTAGCCTGTCCAGGTCTCTTTGTAGTCCTGCCTGATCCTCATCCGATTTGATTCTTCTCATTAACTTCACATCATCTGCAAACAAGGACACTTCTGAGTCTATCCCTTCCGTTATGTCGTTCACATATACCAAGAACAGCACAGGTCCTAGGACTGACCCCTGTGGAACCCCGCTTGTCACAGGCGCCCACTCTGACACCTCGTCACGTACCATGACTCGTTGTTGCCTCCCTGTCAGGTATTCTCTGATCCATTGCAGTGCCTTTCCTGTTATGTGTGCCTGATCCTCTAGCTTTTGCAGTAACCTCTTGTGAGGAACTGTGTCGAAGGCCTTCTTGCAGTCCAAAAAAATGCAGTCGATCCACCCCTCTCTCTCTTGTCTTACTTCTGTCACCTTGTCATAAAACTCTAGTAGGTTTGTGACACAGGATTTTCCTTCCCTGAAACCGTGCTGGTTGTCAATTATACACTTGTTTCTTTCCAGGTGCTCCACCACTCTCCTCCTGATGATCTTCTCCATGACCTTGCATACTATACACGTTAGTGATACAGGTGTGTGTGTGTGTGGGTGTGTGTGTGTGTGGGTGTGTGTGTGTGTGTGTGTGTGTGTGTGTGTGTGTGTAGTGTGTGTGTTGTGTGTGTGTAGTGTGTGTGTAGTGTGTGTGTGTAGTGTGTGTGTGTGTGTGTGTGTGTGTGTGTGTACTCACCTATTTGTACTCACCTATTTGTGGTTGCAGGGGTCGAGTCCTAGCTCCTGGCCCCGCCTCTTCACCGGTTGCTACTAGCCCTCTCTCTCCCCGCTCCATGAGCTTTATCAAACCTCGTCTTAAAACTGTGTATGGTTCCTGCCTCCACTACGTCATTTTCTAGGCTATTCCACTGCCTTACAACTCTATGACTGAAGAAATACTTCCTACTATCTCTCTGACTCATTTGTGTCTTCAACTTCCAATTGTGGCCTCTTGTTTCTGTGTCCCCTCCCTGGAACATCCTGTCCTTGTCCACCTTGTCTATTCCACGCAGTATTTTATATGTCGTTATCATGTCTCCCCTGACCCTCCTGTCCTCCAGTGTCGTCAGGCCGATTTCCCTTAATCTTTCTTCATAGGACATTCCCCTTAGCTCTGGAACTAACCTTGTTGCAAACCTTTGTACTTTCTCTAGTTTCTTGACGTGCTTTATCAAGTGCGGGTTCCAAACAGGTGCTGCATACTCCAGTATGGGCCTGACATACACGGTGTACAGTGTCTTGAATGATTCCTTACTAAGGTATCGGAATGCTGTTCTCAGGTTTGCCAGGCGCCCATATGCTGCAGCAGTTATCTGATTGATGTGTGCTTCCGGAGACATGCTCGGTGTTATACTCACCCCAAGATCTTTCTCCTTGAGTGAGGTTTGCAGTCTTTGGCCACCTAGCCTATACTCTGTCTGTGGTCTTCTGTGCCCTTCCCCTATCTTCATGACTTTGCATTTGGCAGGATTAAATTCGAGAAGCCATTTGCTGGACCAGGTGTCCAGTCTGTCCAGGTCTCTTTGAAGTCCTGCCTGGTCCTCATCAGATTTAATTCTCCTCATTAACTTCACATCATCTGCAAACAGGGACACTTCTGAGTCTAACCCTTCCGTCATGTCGTTCACATATACCAAAAATAGCACTGGTCCTAGGACCGACCCCTGTGGGACCCCGCTCGTCACAGGTGCCCACTGTGATACATCATTACGTACCATGACTCGTTGTTGCCTCCCTGTCAGGTATTCTCTGATCCATTGCAGTGCCCTTCCTGTTATATGCGCCTGATGCTCTAGCTTCTGCACTAATCTCTTGTGAGGAACTGTGTCAAAGGCCTTCTTGCAGTCCAAGAAGATGCAATCAACCCACCCCTCTCTCTCTTGTCTTACTTCTGTTATTTTATCATAAAACTCCAGAAGGTTTGTGACACAGGATTTGCCTTCCGTGAATCCGTGCTGGTTGGCATTTATACTCCTGTTCCGTTCCAGGTGCTCCACCACTCTCCTCCTGATAATCTTCTCCATAATTTTGCATACTATACACGTCAATGACACAGGTCTATAGTTTAGTGCCTCTTTTCTGTCTCCTTTTTTGAAAATGGGAACTACATTTGCCGTCTTCCATACCTCAGGTAGTTGCCCAGTTTCCAGGGATGTGTTGAAGATTGTGGTAAGTGGTACGCACAACATATCTGCTCCCTCTCTAAGGACCCATGGAGAGATGTTGTCCGGTCCCATTGCCTTTGAGGTATCGATGTCCCTTAGCAGTTTCTTCACCTCCTCCTCATCTGTATGTATGTCGTCCAACACTTGTTGGTGTATTCCTTGTTGGTGTCCCCATCTGGTCTGTCCCCCCAGAGTCCTTCCTGTCTCTACTGTAAATACTTCCTTAAATCTCGTGTTGAGCTCCTCACATACCTCTTGATCGTTTCTTGTGAGTTCTCCACCTTCTTTCCTCAGCCTTATCACCTGGTCCTTGACTGTTGTCTTCCTCCTAATGTGGCTATACAGCAGTTTCGGGTCAGATTTGACTTTCGATGCTATGTCGTTTTCATACTGTCGCTGGGCCTCCCTCCTTATCTGCGCATACTCGTTTCTGGCTCTTCTACTAATCTCCTTGTTTTCCTGGGTCCTATGCCTCCTGTACCTTTTCCATTCTCTGTTGCACTTAGTTTTTGCCTCCCTACACCTTCGGGTAAACCAAGGACTCGTTTTGGTCTTCCTATTATTTCTGTTTCCCTTGGGAACAAAACTTTCCTCTGCCTCCTTGCACTTTGTTGCCACATATTCCATCATCTCGTTTACTGATTTTCCTACCATTTCTCTGTCCCACTGAACCTCCTGCAGGAAGTTTCTCATACCTGTGTAGTCCCCCCTTTTATAGTTTGGCCTGTCCCCTTCAGTTCCTGTTACCTTCTCCACTTGTAACTCTACTATATAGTCAAAACTCAGAACCACATGATCGCTAGCTCCAAGGGGCCTCTCGTAAGTGATGTCCTCAATGTCTGAACTGCTCAGGGTGAACACAAGATCCAGTCTTGCTGGCTCATCCTCCCCTCTCTCTCTGGTTGTGTCCCTGACATGTTGATGCATGAGGTTTTCAAGTACCACATCCATCATCTTGGCTCTCCATGTTTCGGGACCCCCATGTGGCTCCAGGTTTTCCCAGTCGATCTCCCTGTGGTTGAAATCGCCCATTACCAGTAACTTTGCTCTGCTCGAGTGAGCTCTTCTTGCCACCTCAGCCAGTGTGTCCACCATCACCCTGTTGTTTTCTTCGTACTCCTCTCTTGGCCTCCTGCAGTTCTGTGGTGGGTTATACATCACTCCAATGACTACTTTATGTTCTCCGGACTGAATTGTACCTACAATGTAGTCTCTTTCTCCAATCATGTCCATGCCTTCCATTTCCTCAAATCCCCATTGGTGTTTTATGAGCAGTGCAACCCCTCCTCCCCCTCTACTCCTTCTATCTTTCCTCAGGATCTGATATCCTGTTGGGAAGATTGTGTCTGTTATTGTCTCAGCGAGTTTTGTTTCTGTGACTGCTATGATGTCTGGGGATTTTTCACTGATTCTTTCATTCCACTCCTCATGTTTATTCGTTATTCCATCCGCGTTTGTGTACCAAACCTTTAGTTTCTTTTCTATCATTGTGGTCATGCAAGTATATTGGGGTTGGGGGAGCGAGAGCCTTGGTGGGGGCCTATATGGGGCTGTGGTGTAGGTGGGGTTTGTGTTGATGGGGGTGGGGTCAGAATGCCCATAAGGGACAGCTGTTGGGGTGAGGTTTGTGAGATGGGGGTTGGTGGCAGAGGGAACAGTGAGTGGGGTGCTCAGTTGCGTTGGGAATGTCGCGGGTGTGTGTGTGTGTGTGTGTGTGTGTGTGTGTGTGTGTGTGTGTGTGTGTGTGTGTGTGTGTGTGTGTGTGTGTGTGTGTGTGTGTGTGTGTGTGTGTGTGTGTGTGTGTGTGTGTGTGTGTGTGTGTGTGTGTGTGTGTGTGTGTGTGTGTGTGTGTGTGTGTGTGTGTGTGTGTGTGTGTGTGTGTGTGTGTGTGTGTGTGTGTGTGTGTGTGTGTGTACTCACCTATTTGTACTCACCTATTTGTGGTTGCAGGGGTCGAGTCCTAGCTCCTGGCCCCGCCTCTTCACCGGTTGCTACTAGACCCTCTCTCTCCCCGCTCCATGAGCTTTATCAAACCTCGTCTTAAAACTGTGTATGGTTCCTGCCTCCACTACGTCATTTTCTAGGCTATTCCACTGCCTTACAACTCTATGACTGAAGAAATACTTCCTACTATCTCTCTGACTCATTTGTGTCTTCAACTTCCAATTGTGGCCTCTTGTTTCTGTGTCCCCTCCCTGGAACATCCTGTCCTTGTCCACCTTGTCTATTCCACGCAGTATTTTATATGTCGTTATCATGTCTCCCCTGACCCTCCTGTCCTCCAGTGTCGTCAGGCCGATTTCCCTTAATCTTTCTTCATAGGACATTCCCCTTAGCTCTGGAACTAACCTTGTTGCAAACCTTTGTACTTTCTCTAGTTTCTTGACGTGCTTTATCAAGTGCGGGTTCCAAACAGGTGCTGCATACTCCAGTATGGGCCTGACATACACGGTGTACAGTGTCTTGAATGATTCCTTACTAAGGTGTCGGAATGCTGTTCTCAGGTTTGCCAGGCGCCCATATGCTGCAGCAGTTATCTGATTGATGTGTGCTTCCGGAGACATGCTCGGTGTTATACTCACCCCAAGATCTTTCTCCTTGAGTGAGGTTTGCAGTCTTTGGCCACCTAGCCTATACTCTGTCTGTGGTCTTCTGTGCCCTTCCCCTATCTTCATGACTTTGCATTTGGCAGGATTAAATTCGAGAAGCCATTTGCTGGACCAGGTGTCCAGTCTGTCCAGGTCTCTTTGAAGTCCTGCCTGGTCCTCATCAGATTTAATTCTCCTCATTAACTTCACATCATCTGCAAACAGGGACACTTCTGAGTCTAACCCTTCCGTCATGTCGTTCACATATACCAAAAATAGCACTGGTCCTAGGACCGACCCCTGTGGGACCCCGCTCGTCACAGGTGCCCACTGTGATACATCATTACGTACCATGACTCGTTGTTGCCTCCCTGTCAGGTATTCTCTGATCCATTGCAGTGCCCTTCCTGTTATATGCGCCTGATGCTCTAGCTTCTGCACTAATCTCTTGTGAGGAACTGTGTCAAAGGCCTTCTTGCAGTCCAAGAAGATGCAATCAACCCACCCCTCTCTCTCTTGTCTTACTTCTGTTATTTTATCATAAAACTCCAGAAGGTTTGTGACACAGGATTTGCCTTCCGTGAATCCGTGCTGGTTGGCATTTATACTCCTGTTCCGTTCCAGGTGCTCCACCACTCTCCTCCTGATAATCTTCTCCATAATTTTGCATACTATACACGTCAATGACACAGGTCTATAGTTTAGTGCCTCTTTTCTGTCTCCTTTTTTGAAAATGGGAACTACATTTGCCGTCTTCCATACCTCAGGTAGTTGCCCAGTTTCCAGGGATGTGTTGAAGATTGTGGTAAGTGGTACGCACAACATATCTGCTCCCTCTCTAAGGACCCATGGAGAGATGTTGTCCGGTCCCATTGCCTTTGAGGTATCGATGTCCCTTAGCAGTTTCTTCACCTCCTCCTCATCTGTATGTATGTCGTCCAACACTTGTTGGTGTATTCCTTGTTGGTGTCCCCATCTGGTCTGTCCCCCCAGAGTCCTTCCTGTCTCTACTGTAAATACTTCCTTAAATCTCGTGTTGAGCTCCTCACATACCTCTTGATCGTTTCTTGTGAGTTCTCCACCTTCTTTCCTCAGCCTTATCACCTGGTCCTTGACTGTTGTCTTCCTCCTAATGTGGCTATACAGCAGTTTCGGGTCAGATTTGACTTTCGATGCTATGTCGTTTTCATACTGTCGCTGGGCCTCCCTCCTTATCTGCGCATACTCGTTTCTGGCTCTTCTACTAATCTCCTTGTTTTCCTGGGTCCTATGCCTCCTGTACCTTTTCCATTCTCTGTTGCACTTAGTTTTTGCCTCCCTACACCTTCGGGTAAACCAAGGACTCGTTTTGGTCTTCCTATTATTTCTTGTAGCATTTTTTGTCACGTATGTTCAGGTGTGGGTAGTAAGTAGTTTAATTACAAGTATGGTGTATTTCTTATTATAGCTTCATGTTTAGTGATTTCAGTCAATCATATATGATTACATGTATATTGTATACCTGTGCTCTAAATAAAACATACAAAATTAGGGGATGAATAGCTACGGAATGTTTAGGTACATAAAATGCTAATATTACAATGTACAGTAAGAGGCCAAAGCATTAGTTTATATATAAAAACTTTTGTATATACAGTTTTCATACAAGATATGAATACAAATGTCAGTTTTGGCTAGTGGCAATTTTATTATGTATGTTCAGGGGTAGGTTGTCATCCGTTAGTTATAAGGATGTTTTCTTATAAATGGTTATCATGTATTGTGATTACGTCAATGTGTGATATGCATGTATACTGTATATTTTAAATAAAAAAAATAATAATAATTTTTATTTCTTGTAGTATATGAGGCAACTATTACTGACGTAGAGGATATCACTGATATATTGTATATAAAGCCCCTGGTTATGTTGAGCATTTCAGGTAGTTTAATATTGTACCCAAGGATACGGCCGGGAAGAGTGGACTAAAACCCAGGTACCTACTTACAGCTAGGTTAAGAGGAGGCAGTAGGTATTGGAAACACGCCCAACCTTTCATCCGTGCCGGGATCAATCCCTGTAGCTTCTGTATTAGCTCAGGACAACACCAAGCAAGTCACAAGCCCTCCTGCTAAGTAAGTTTATTCAGGAATACACAAATACAGTTCCATAGATTATCATACATAGCAACATAAGTGCAGAGAACCTAGGTGCTGATCCCCGGTACTTTCGGCTGTGAGTTAACGGCTCTACTACAGTTGACACCCGACATGGTTTGGAAAATGGGAAGTTGCTATATGTGGGATTCTCGGAAGCAGAGGAAAATAAATTATTAGAGCTGAGAGATGAGGTGGAAGGCGGAGTGTGTTCAGGGCCATTTAACCAGCTGCTCACTCACTGTGGCCCTCAGTCTTCACCTCGTCCTCGAGCCATCAAGTAAGTCAATTTGCTCTCATTCTCAGCTGGTGTATTTCTCCTGTTGCACACTAGAAATACACCAGCTGCTGATGTTTGTTAGTGATAACTGGTAGGGATTGTGATTGATAACTGGTGGAATGCCCAAACTTTATTTCCAGGAGGGATAATGACTCACGAAAGATCATACAAGTAAAACTGGATCCTTGATCCAACTGAATCTTTCGTGAAAATCAAACTTGTATGAAAAATCTCATTAATGCTCTGAACACAGGACGTGAATTATTTTTTTGTCATGAGAATAACTTCAGAATTGCTGTCGTTGTATTCATAATGATAAACAAGTATTGGTTACCTAGTTTGGTTCCAGGTAAAGAACCAACACAGTCTATTATGAGACGAAAATAAAGTTCACCATCAGCGGTGACAGGAATGAACGGAGCAAGTGGAGGTAAGTGGACACATTCCCATCAATTGACACAAGTGACAACGTCCAACATAGTCAGAGTTCCCATCATTTTAGGCCATATGTTAATTGTTTCCAGAGCTTAACAAGTGTTTTCCTAACACCAAATTTCCTCCTAAAAGACTACTGTGAGCAAAATCAACAAGTTGCTTACTAAATGCTTCTGTGGTGGAAACACTGTCAGCTGTTAACAGGTAGTTTTCTCCATAAGTACACCGCTGTTATTATAGTAACAGTTGTCCAGTTATGGCTATATCTCTTAGTCTCCCCAGAGACTGATCAATAAACTGATCTTTGATCAAATCCTCATGAGTAAGAACTTTCATATATATATATATATATATATATATATATATATATATATATATATATATATATATATATATATATATATATATATATATATATATATATATATATATATATATATATATATATATATATATATATATATATATATATATATATATATATATATATATATATATATATATATATATATATATATATATATATATATATATATATATATATATATATATATATATATATATATATATAAATGTATATATATAAATATATATATATATATACATATATATATATATGTCGTGCCGAATATGTAAAATTGGTCAATTAGCAAGAACTCATTTAAAATTAAGTCCTTTCTGAAATTTTCTCTTATACGTTTAAAGATATATTTTTTTCATTATTGTTAATGTAATAATTTTTAATTTTGCACCAAAAGAATCTTAGAAAACTTACCTAACCTTATTATAACAAGAACAATTTATTTTAGCCTAACCCAACTAAGTATATTTTAAATACGTTTACAATAATTTAATACTAAACAAACACAATCAAATATATTTTTTTCGTTAGGTTCAGAATGATTTTGGCGAAATTATTGCATACACAAATTTTCACTTCTCCTATATGGCAAGATGAGCGTTGCTATTTAAGCCAAGATCGCAAGTTCTGCCTATTCGGCACGACATATATATATATATATATATATATATATATATATATATATATATATATATATATATATATATGCATATATATAGGTAAGTTTTCTAAGTTCCTTTTGGTGCAAAAATATAAATTTTTACATCAACATTAATGAAAAAAATATATCTTTATACGTATAAGAGAAAATTTTAGAAAAGACTTAATTTTAAATGAGTTCTTGCTAATTGACCAGTTTTACATATTCAGCACGACATATATATATATATATATATATATATATATATATATATATATATATATATATATATATATATATATATATATATATATCTTTGATACATTTTGCCATTGTATTCATGTTTATGTTTTTTTCTGTAAATGTATTCTGTTTATTAATAAATGTTCACATAGAATATAAAATATATAGGGGGTGGTAGAAGAAGAAAATATTCAAATAACTCCGGGGAGAACATTGAGTTTTCCCTGAGGATGAGGGTCCCCATTCCAGCTATAGAGGTGGTACTTCCCTATATATATATATATATATATATATATATATATATATATATATATATATATATATATATATATATATATATATATATACAAGGAATTCGCAAGAGCAGGCGAAATATACACAAACACTGATCTCTGGCTGAAGGAGACTCGAACCTACGAACCTTGGAACAAGGTACGCAGTGCTATACCAATCTACCCACACTGGACAATACCTTGGTGTTCAGCTTGCGCTACACGTTGATCCAAGGCAGCCAGCTTTCAGGGAGAAGGCTTACAGCTTTTCATCTCATCCCCTGCATGCATCAGCCTTACTAGAGATTTTAACAATGCAAGGAATTTGCAAGAGCAGGCGAAATATGCACAAACACTGATCAGTGGCTGAAGGAGACTCGAACCTACGAACCTTGGAACAAGGTACACAGTGCTATACCAATCTATATGTATATATTTCGCTTGATCTTGCGAATTCCTTGCATTGTTAAAATTTGTAGCAAGGCTGATGCATGCAGGGGATTAGATGAAAAGCTGTAAGACTTCTCCCTGAAAGCTGGCTGCCTTGGATCAACGTGTAGCGCAAGCTACACGCCAAGGTATTGTCCAGTGTGGGTAGATTGGTATAGCACTGCGTACCTTGTTCCAAGGTTCGTAGGTTCGAGTCTCCTTCAGCCAGAGATCAGTGTTTATATATATATATATATATATATATATATATATATATATATATATATATATATATATATATATATATATATATACCTAGGCCGACCCCTATGCCGCCTTCCCTCAACTACAGATTTATATACACTCTTGAAGTCATTCTATTTTGTTCCATCCTTTCTACATGTCCGAACCACATCAATAGCATTCGCTTCTCTTACAACTCCATCTATAAATAAATTGAACATCGACGATGACATCACGCATCCTTGTCTAAGGCCTGCTTTTACTGAGAAATAATCTCCCTC